>NC_053112.1:22521561-22786561 GCF_010015445.1 Perca fluviatilis | reverse complement strand
CTTTGCATCTGCAGTACACACGTACAGTCATTTAAACACTTTCTCACACAGATTTTATTTAGTTATTCTTCATCTTCATATTGAGACAAAGGTCACTGGTGGCTTCCCAACCAAGCCAATGTGAAATAAAGACTTAAGTCCTATAGCAGCACACTTACATTTTTCTATACAGTAAATCGTTGGTTGGGTGAAAGACATTATTAACCCTGCAGAAGATTTTTTTTTTTTCTATAGAATATGTTGCTACAATGTAAATTGTCCTCTGTACCAGTTGTTCAAGTGGATATTAAAATGACAATGTATCAAATTGTTAAATTATATGGAGGTTTGTAAGCCTTTAAAAAAAAAAAATTGTAGCTTGGACTGTGGCAAAAAAAACCCAACAGTAGGACCTCCCGCAGGTAGCAGGAGCTTTCCTTTCATAAGTCTGGATGTGGTCTGGGCTGAGGCTCACACTGGGCACTGTAATTCCGCAAGCTTTGCAATATTCACACTCCCTTATATTTACCCATGCATTACTGTAGCAGCTGTAATGTTATCATTTGTCTTGGGATTTTATAAAGTTTATAGAATAGCTCTCAGCCAAAACAAACAGCTCGGCTGTGTAACTAACATGGCTGCTTTCCTTCCTTGTAAATCAATTCCACTTGTAATTTCTAATAAATGACATTTCCAGTTATTAGTCCCTGGACTGCTGTCTGTCTGCGTTAACGCTCAGGGTTTACTCTGGAGGATTGCAGTTTTGTAACATATTTAGCTGGAAACACTAGTATCACCATTTTTCCATAGCGAAATCTGCATAATATTGTTTTCTCTACCGTACATTTTATGAAGTGGCAACCAGTAAATGGAGGAAGGCGGACTATATTCCTTAGTGTTAACTTAACAACTAAATAATTAAAATGTAATGATTCAAATCAACAGAGGCAAATGGTTTTCAATGTAACAAGTTTATTTCAACTGAAAATCTGAATTTAGTTCTACCAGGTTGGTCTGTTCAGTAGTTATGTCTTTCTTTAATGGCAATGATCTAAACAACCACAAACAAGTTAAAAAAAAAAAAAAAAGTTGAAAAAGACAATAAAATCCACAATGTCTTGTGTCATTAAATATATTCATATATAATAACCATAATATATTAGTACGCATTGTAAAACAACATTGCAAAAAAAGTATTGGCAATGGTGACAACTAAACAACATTTACAATTCATAGTATGAACACAAAGCAATGCTTTGACAGGTGTGTGTGTGTGTGTGTGTGTGTTGTGTGTAGCATTTCATCAGGAAGCTTGTCAAACCATCGCTCAGGAGACGGATGTAAAATTTACAGCATGGGACTACTGAGACTAGAGAGGTGTGATTACAGATTACATTTTGCCAAACGGAAGAAAAAGACAACAAATGATAGCAGGGACGTGTAAATATACTGTGTGTGAGTATGTCGTCATCAATAGAGCATCATGATGGACTGAAATCACGATCATTGGATTGATTATACATTAAAAAAGAAAAGAAAAACAACTCAAATGTAAATACCGAGAAGTACTTCAGCAAACAATGTCATCTGTTCCTTTTATCTTACAGTCGAACCCAGGTGATTTAGATTTCTCGTGGTTTAATAAAACCTGTCTTATTGGTCAATCATCTAGAAGCCATTTCAGTCCAATCAGAAAATTCCTGAACAAATGAGTAATTTTCTGAGAGAGAGTGGAATCAGAATTGACCATTTTTAAACAGAGGACGTGGGGAGTTCATTAGATTAAAACCACGTGTCTTGAAAAGAGTCGTGCTGTGGTGCAGATTAAAAGGTGCTAAATGTGATTTTTGTGAAACAGCAAATACCGGCAACTTCAAACATGTTGCTCACAGTGTTTTGGGATGGACTAAAAAGGAACTCCAGTTTATGATACATCAGACACACTGCAGGCTTTTACAAACCAGAGCTGTGTTTTTACCACGCATTCCTTAGAGAAATCCAAACCGAACTGCATACAAATAAATGAGCAATGTGGTTTGAATCAAGCAGCGTCAAGTGATTGCAATTCACCCCTTTTCTCCCTGTGCAAGTGTTGAAGTGAAGAGAATTAATGTGACAGTTCAATGGGACACTGTGGCTTCTGACTGGTTGCACAGTGAATGTACAGTCATGCATTGTGTTTGCAAAAGTGTGTGTGTGTGTGTGTGGACTGTAAAGGTATTTATCTCAAATCTCATAGTACTGTAGGAATTATTCTAGATGAAAACAAGCCAGTGTGAGGTGGATTTCCAAAATACTTTTAAGTAATGGTTGAGCACTTTTTTAAGGTGCAGTTTGCACTGAAGTTTTATTTTTTTCTGCGCTAGGATTCCTTTCTGTGCTACATGAGGTAAGGACATTGTTTTCTTTTCAGATTCCTTTTCAGTTTTAGTGGTCGGTAGCTATCCACATTGCAGTATCTTCCTTTGTCTTATTCATGCATACAGTATTTGAAAGATAAATTATGGCACATTGTCGAAAGTATTTTTCATCAGCTGATGCAAAGGAATACATTTAAAATCATGCAAACATCTGCATTGTTGCACTGGTGACATACTATATGCAGGTCTTTGTCAGTATCCTCTTAAGAATGTGCAGTACTTGCAGCTGCACAGCAATGATGCTGCATCCACTTTGTAAAATGAATGGAACCGTAACCGTATATTGGGTAACTTTCACAGCTCTAATCATTTTGTGGTAAAAGTAAATATTGTCACTAAAATGTTGATGTTAATAAATTAAAACAAAATAAAACATTTGACGTTTTATTTTGTAGCCACTCCAGAACCCATATTCATTATTATGTTTTTTTTTATTAGCTTTACTGCCATTAGACTGTAAAAATTAATTACCACCAAAGAACAATTCCTGACTTTGTGAATATTTTAATAATGTTTTTATAACAATGTGTCTGGCCGCTGGTCCTTTGTTAAACTCCTGCTGGAGTTGTGAAATAAATAAAATCTCAATTACTGTAAGTACTAAAAGTGAAATCAGTGATTTTAAATGCACGCTGTCCTCTCAAAAAAAAAGGTGTAATTTTAACATTAGTAGGCCTACCATGAGCAGCATGAGTTAGTGAATTGAACAATACAGTCTCAAATAAGATGCGTTCACATGCAGGCTTGTACAAATTCTGAACCACCAAAATGTAACTAATGAAATGTAAGGAGGCAAATAGGGGAATAACAATCAAGATTTATCAGGTCAACAATTCCTTTATCAATACTGTAAAAAGGTAGCACTACAGATTTCTTGTTTCTTGAGTTGCAGAAATACCTGAATTTGTACAAAAGGGGAAAGAAATGGCAACTCATTAACAGCTAAATGTATTATGCATTTTTGTGGCTTGCAAACAATATTATTTATGGCACAATTCTTAACGGAGGAAATATTATTGCCTAAATCAGATCAGTGAAGACTTTTGATGAAACAAGCTCGCTTCTTAGCTACGAATACAACAAGAAAACCATGCAGAGGCAAACTTGCAGTGGTAATTAAGTGGCTTTTTCTGTCATTTTTGCACCAGCAGAAAATATCCATACAATTTAACCATAAAATATAATGATCTCATACTAAGATAAACAAAACAAACACAAATAATGTTATATGCTGGTAATAGGTGCAAATTCGGCAAATCCACAAGAGAGACAAATCTCAAAGTAAAATCAAACATAAAACCAAATCTGCAAGGTGAGCTTCAACAAAAGTTCACTACAAAAACAAATCATCCTAAATAATTCTCTTCATGCTTCTACACAAAAAAAGCAGCGACATAAACAGTCTCTTGTCTGTCCGTGGTCCTCTGTCTGCCTCTCTTTCACCTTTTATTTTTTTTTTGTTTCTTAAAATCACCCGCTCAGCTTTTCTCTTGAATTCCTCCCCCTCTCCGGCATCCTCTCCATCTTTTTCCGCCTATGGCTTCTTGCACTTGCCTTTCTTCTCGCGCTGCTGGAACTTTCTGAGCCTGCGCGCCCACGTGTCCCTCCACTGGATAACCAGGCTGCCTTTGTCTGCTACCACTCCGCTCTGGCCGGGGGAGTCCTCATCATTCCCCAGCAGAAGGTACTTTTTCCCAGGCTTGATCTTGGGACACTTGCAGGCCACGTCTTTGGTGCGGACCCACAGGAACTGGTCCCCACGGCGGATGCGGCTCTCGCCCTGCTTGTAGACAGAGATGATGTTGACGGTGAACTTCCACCACTCGCCGGCTTTGTCTGCCTTCAGGATGTGCACCTGGACAGCTGCAGAGTGAAGTCAGGGGGACAAAAGAGATACCGGGTTATCGCTTTGGCCTAATGTGAGATTTCTTATATTCAGTTGTAAAGGTTACTGCCTCCACTAACAGTCTACAGATGCTGGTGGCTTTGTGAGGCTAGAATTTGGAAAAGAGGTCCTTTTAGCTAAATACTAATATCAGAATGCTAACATCTATTTCTTTACCTCATGGTGGCGCTAGACTAAAGGTCAGAGAATCACCAGTTATTACAATTCATCCTGAGGGGGAAATTAATATGTGAACAATGTTTTTTTTGGGGGGGTATTTTAGGCCTTTTTATTTTTTTGACAGGACAGCTTAAACATGAAAGGGGGGAGAGAGGGGGAATGACATGCCGCAAAGGGCCGCATCTGTGGACATGTTGTTAGGCGGTTTGTATGCACAAAAACAGCGTAATGCGTTGTTTTAAACTGGCATTGCTAACAATGGCTAACCTGGCAAGAGCTAATGAAAAAAATAAAAATCTGACTTGTAACTGGAACGCATTCAATTCGGGTGTGACGACATTCCCAGCTTCAGCTTCAGCTTCCGAGTTCCGAGGTAAATGGAACGCACTGTGAGTGCTGGCCCATGCTGGGGCAAAGAGGGATCACGTCATAGTATCCTGAGCTCTGACCTCTGACCTCAGAGCTCTGATCAAAATCTGACCCTTTATTTACTGAACTGTACTGTGTTTTGTTCACATAAGCCTGCTTGTGTCCTCTTCTTTACCACAACCAGGCTCTAAGTGTTAAGTAATGAGAGCACAGAAACACCTTGGTATACCTTTGTGAACGGGCACCCACGATCCCAATAAACTACGCTTGTGATATGAATACGGTTTCTATCCCCAGTGGAAAAGGCTGGTCTATGGTCCAGCTATGATATACAGCCCCGCGTGCATTATGTCCATTACTACTGACAGAGCAGTCTGATTTGTAATGTGATTAGGAGGCAGGGTAGGGCTATTAGAGACGCAAGCTGGAAAGACACTTAGTGATATCACATGATGAACCAGTATGGCCCTCAGATATGGGGAGGGAAAGAGAGGGCTGCCTCTCATAGATCATAACCAAGCATGTATCAATATGTATTATATTGACCAGATCTCTATTAAGTCCCATTATACTTCTCCTGTACTTATGGGACAGCTTGTGAAATGAACCACCGTGTTACAGGGGCACTGGTTTCTCCTTCAGTGTCGAGCTAATGGAGCTGAACATCATGGCAGTATTAGGAGATATATCCTGTACATGGATCACCGCCGAGGGGTCACAATTTATGAATGGCAAAGAGCTAAAACTGGCTCAAACTTCCTAACTTTGTAAACTGAGAACACATCTGTTTCTAGATTACACTTCTACTGTAGTTCCCAATACTCGTGGTGTTTTTACTGCATCCAGGGTCAATTCAAAATCTGCTGACGCTTCCTGCAGAGGACTTGCGATGTGAGAAGATTCACTTCTTTTAAAAGCAGTATTATAAGAGTATTATATTTTAGTCGTTAAAAATGTGTGTGTGCACTATGTTTTCTGTATATTTTGTAAAGCCCATTGGGTTTTTGTGTGTAGGGAAAGTGCTATATGTATATGAAGTCTGCCTTGCCTAGGTTTTACAATTACACTGTAAATGTGTGTTTCTTTGAATGATAGCCTCAATATTCTTCAACATAGAAATAAGGGAGTCTCCTGGATTATAAAACAACCCTAAAGGTTAATGTTATAGCCACCAGTTTTAATTATTTCAACTTTCATGAAATCATGTTGTGTTTAGAGGATGGATACCCGACCCGAGCCCGACGGGACCTCACGGTACCCGACGGGCCGGGCTGGGTTCGGACAGATATTTAGAAATGATGTTCGGGTTCGGGTCGGGCTCGGGCCTCATCAGCGCGATGAGGCATTGAACATTTTAAATTTAAACAGCTTATTATGTAGGTAGACAATGGGCCTGTTTCACTTGATGCAAACGTTTGTTTTTGTGATTAAAATACATTTAAAATATTACCCTAACGTCCGTCTTCCTGTGTGCGGAAATTTGTTTATGTAGCTGTGATAACGAAACACTGCGCTCATCTGTTGACATTTCCGAATGCCTTCCTACAGCTGCTTAATAAAAGCTTTCCACACAAACAAACGTACACGTGTCATTAGTATGAGAAAAAAAACAAGATTTTAACTGCGTCGGGCTCGGGTCTGGTTCGGACATAAATATCTTAATGCCTGTCGGGCTCGGGTCGGTATCGGTTACTGCTCTGTCGGACGCGGGCCGGGCTCGGACAGAAAAATGCGGCCCGATCCGCACTCTAGTTGTGTTCGTCAGTTTTTCAAGGCGGACAGCTCAAAATACTACACTACCCATGAGCAATTTCAGCTGCAGATAGTTTTGTCAGTTTTCTCAACAGCGTAATATTTAGTGTCCGGTGCCCACCACCAGCAGTGCACATAACATCCTTTTAGCTCTGTGATTGGATGTATTTTTTTTTAACCAAAATGTACCTTGGGAAGCTTGTACCTTTGATTTCCAAGAACCAAGTTCGTGGAAACATTTCTAACCCAGTTGTTCATCCTTTGTACTGATGATTCAACTGGGAACATTTTACGTTTATCCAAGCTGTAGAAGAGCCCCATCTGTGAGTCGCATCGTCAATGTAGAATATGAATGGGACTTTTACTTTTGGAACCAGGGGTCACCGAAATACCTCCTCCCACTTTGCAACTCTCTTGAGCTGTCATTTGCTATGCACTCTTATCTGGTCTACTAGGGCTGGGCGATGAAACGATAACGATATGTCTCGCGATAGACACGTAATCAATATCAATAGAAAATGCGTTCGATAACTTGTTTTCTTCTTATATTTAACACTTTGCACTATTTTATTACACTTTATTAAACATTTCTTACTTATTCTTTAATTTTGCACCTTAATGTTAAGAGATAATTGTTAAGTGTTCATTGTGATTTTAGACTTATGTTTACATTTTAATTATTTGAGTGTTTTTCATGGTTGTGTTGACATTTCTGCTTTTATAACTGAGGGGATTATAATCAGAGGAAGGTTAAGTTTCAAATAAAAATGTTTAAATTTTATATATTTTTCTCCTGGTCTTTTTTTTAAATAGGTCATAAAAAATATCAATAATTATCGATATCGACCGATATTAAACACTTATATCGTGATACAGTTTTCAGCCATATCGCCCAGCCCTATTGTCTACACATTTTATTGTCCTACTTCTGCGAGTGTTTCTACGTCATTTTCACCCCAATTGTGTTGTATGTCCCCCTGAGGCCCCGTCTCAACAGGGACTCCGTGGCTCATCTGGTGTGACCTGGTGATGTCGGCACCACCTTGCACCACCAGGTGCTCTTCTCTCTGTTTGTGTTTAGTCAACAATCACTGTACACTGAGATGCCTGGAGTAGTTATAATATCCAGGCTTTTTCTGACATCAGACATGTTCACCCCCTCCCTACACCCTGCTCCCTCCTGAGATTCTTTATTTGCGTCTGTATGTCGACCACAGAAGCTTGTAGCATCGTTTCCCTACGCAGCATGGAGCCCCGCTCCCCTGCTGATCTTTTTAAAACAGTCCAAAGCTATGGCTCTCTCAATTTATCATGTAGATTTACATTGTGTTTGACTTTTCATCCGCTTTGCTGAGCTTGTGTGTGGTAAATACTGTACAGGGATCTTGTTCTGGTCTGTTATGAATCTTGAATAATGCTGTTGCAAGCTAAGCATTGATATGACAAGAAGCTTAATGGTTCTTGTTTACATCGGCAGCACAAAGCCCCCCTGGTGAAGGCAAGGCAAGGAGAAAGTGGATTACACAGAGAATGCTGTAGCATTTTAAACTAATAGGGGACAGGTGGATTTAATAAAAAATGTATCTTTAAAAACCTACAAAGGTTCGAAGGGATGAACATACTGTAGTAATCAGCCAGGACTAATTAATTATCTGTTGTTCTTTTATATATGAATACATTAAATCTCTGTACGTTTATAATTACCGTCCATGTCTGTCCATCACACAATGAGAAGAACCCTTCCCTACTGTCTTATAATATACAGAAATTCTTCTGAAAGTTTGTCTCTTTGTCTCAAGAGCCTTTCCTCTTTTCTGCTGTTATGCTCTGCTTCGATCTCTGCCTCCCCACATAAAAATATCCTGCATACCCTCAGAAAAATTGGTGCAAAAGAGGAACTTCCATTTGTATTTGCTTGGTATTATCTCAACCATCAGTACCAGCAGATCCCCTACACTTCACACACACACACACACACACACACACACACACACACACACACACACACACACACACACACACACACACACACACACACACACACACACACACACACACACACACACACACACAACACATGCCAAATTAGTTCGGAGGCTCTGCTGTCTTCACTCTTGGGAGATGTACATACGTGAGGGAACTCTGTAACTGTTGAGTGATAGTTTCTCCAGCAGGACATCCTATCTCTTTTTACCTCTATACCTCTACACCTCTACACCGCTCCACCCTCGAATGCTGTTACCATTCAGGTGTTACGTAAATATTCTGTATGTTATCTATTTTTGTAGATATAAACTAAACATTGAACCTGATATTGGAAGGTTAACAACATTGCTTTTTGGCCAAACCAAAGAAAAGCAAACAGCCATGTAGCTGACACATTCATGCAAGAATGGATACATATTTCAGAGGCGAGGCTCTTCTCACGACATCAGCGGCAAGGCAGGCATTGGTGGAAGAGGAGGTGTCTATAAGCTGACCCCCTAACTCCTCCAAATCCCTGCAGAACAAAGCCCAGGACTGTCTGTCAAGCTGCTGAGGTATGCTGCAGGATGCCGCTGCTTGGTTGACCGGTTCAGCAGCCTGACTTCAATCAAGGGAGGGGACAGAGGGAGGGGAAGAGGGGAGAGGTCATACGTCTTATCCACACCTTGAATGGCGTGGCGGACGGACGGTCACAGGAATGCAGCGAGAACTGCATCGGTTGTTGGTTGTGGGGGAAGTGGGCTGCCTTAATGAGGATCTCTAAAAGAGCACCCACTGTCCATCACACTGTCTTTGCTTTATCCGCCCGGGTTTTAAATGCCTGCTCGGAGACAACACACACACACACACACACACACACACATCTCTACCTAATTTTTTATCCTGCTCTTTCTCTCCTTCTGTTTGTCTGCTTCTCTCTTCCTCCTTGAAGTTCTGCTGTCTTTATTTGATCCTTTGTCTCTGTCCACAGAAAGCTGGAGTAAGCCATCAGTGAAATGCCTTCCCTGTAAACTATAGCTCCCCAGCAACGTGCTGTGTTGGGATGCATGGGATGGGAAGTATACTGAGCCCAGTAGTAAACATATGCATATCCCAAACCAAAACATTTAGCGCTTTAAGTTGCACAGTGATTCTACTGCTCCTAAAGAAGTCCAACTCACACTATTTGTTCCTGCAGAATAAGAAACTTGTTTTTTACCCAGAGCCAAGTCAGCGAAAAAGGAAACTGTGTGTTTCTTCCATTAGACCACATGTTTTTAAGCTTTCCCGTAGAAATACATTTTAATCCAAATCATTAAATGGACTGTGTGTTGTCCGTTGACTCACCATAATCTTTCTTGCAGTACTTCTTCATGTTGATCTTCAGTTTGCCTTTAGATGCTTTGCAATAAGAGTCACAGTCTGCAAGAATAAGAAGCGAGAGAATACAGTTAGGAGATTAGAGGGAGAAAACAAATTTGTGAATTTGTTACAAATTCATTGTTAAAATAATTGGCTAAAAACATTCTCACATTAAGCAATAATATACAGAACATGAAAAACAAAACAAAAAAGCCAAGTGGACCTACAGCGCTGTTTAAAGAATTTTGTCTGTTAAATTTTGGACAAAAAAAGTCAAAAAATCACACACAACACTTACACATTAAATTGAACACTCAATTGCTCAAGTAATTAAAAATAATATTTATAAGTTCAATTCATGTTGATGCTTTTTTATATATTTAAATATGTATTATGTTTTACATGTGTAAAGATGGTGGTAAATTGTTAACACACTATGAGCTGGGAATTTGATTACCGCTCCTGTTAAATCCTTGATGAACTTTATAATCTCTGACTGAAAGACTGAAATGTAATTTCAATATTTTCCTCTGTTGGGTCTACATTTACATGTATAGCAGAGCTTCATCAAATTTTCTAATTTTGAAACTTTGAGACAGCTGCTTTAGCACCACCTTTAGTTACATTTCTGTCCTATCCTGAGTTTTTGGGTCTGGCAGTTTTAGTAAAGAAAGAAAGAAGAAAAACAATACCAGCAGAAACAGACATCTGCCTTTTGGATCCTGTCATTTACAAATTTAAAGAAAGGTTCCCTATAGAGAACAATTATATGACAACATCTCTGGCAAGCTAGTTCTTTTGGCTGACTGGTTGAAGCACATCTGTCTGGCTTGATTGTGTAGTCTAATGGGACTGCTGGGGTGCCACTGCTGGCATAATTAAGGGTGCATGTTTTGGTTGTGGTGGAGGCACTTTACTCTAACCACATCTACATCTTCCATGTGTGATGGTGAAGATCTCTGAATGGAGCTGATGGTACCAGCAGTGGTTTAGAAGAAACACAAATCACTGCTGCCATCGACCCACTCACTCCCTGTCAGACTGTGGGAATGAGCCAGGCCTGTGCAGACAACCCTCCACCCATTTCAACCCCCCGCCTCCCTCCAAAATCTCACCTCGCCTGTCACCTCAGCCCCCGACCTCCAGAAAAAAATAACCCTGGGATCACTTCAATGTCAAGCTTTTGCATTTATTGCACTGAGGATGAGGGGGGGAGGCTATTTGAGGGAGTAGAAGGTGGGGGGTGTGAAGGGGGTCAATGCCACACAAAGGGAGGTCAGGAAGGGAAAATTAGCCATCCATGAAGCGGTGGGCAGAGGAGCCTTTTTTGGGGAGGGGGGCATCCACTCTGGAGCCGTGAACAAATAAATACCTCACGCAGGCAGAGGGTCACCCAAATCGCCTCATGGCTCACACACACACACACACACACACACACACACACACACACACACACACACACACACACACACACACACACACACACACACACACACACACACACACACACACACTCACTCATGTAGTATGTACGTACACACTAAGGCAGCTGAGTAAGTGAGTACGTAAAGTTGATTTGAGCTTGATCTATCATCTGGACAACAACCTCAAAACAGAACATTTGCTAGATACTGTTTTTCTGTGCATGAAATCATGTAGAGCCTTGATTAAAGTTTGTATATTCTCTGTGTGGCGGAGGTAAGGGAACTCTTTATTGTACTATATCTCCATTGGTTTTTCCATTTTAGTTATTGGAAGTAAGCTGTTATTTATGTCAAGGGCTAGGCCACACATGCATTGCAGATTATAACTAACCCTGCTCCTTGTCCAAATAGATCCATGAGGATATGCCATGCCATCAGTTATTTTTTTATGATAGATTACTAGGAGGTTACGGAGGCAACAGTATATCCCTTCCTCCACTTTGCTGGCCCCAGCAATCCAGAGAGTATATAGCTTCAGTGATTGCCCCATGCTATGCTGTCACGCTGCCAGCCACATACAGTGCTAGCAAGAATAATGTGATGTTAGGCCATACCAGTAAAAAAAATAAAAATGTTTTCCCTTCTTTTCTGCTCATTGAGCACTCTCCCAACTGGCATAAATCGGATCCAGAATACCTATTTAGTTTACACTTCAGTGTTGCAAGTTGTGATGAGTATAGTAAAAGAAATTAGTGAGGAAGAGATGGATGGACATCAAGTCGTAGTGGAGGAGAGTGATGGGGTTGTGGAAGAAGGATTGGAGCTTTCAGGCAGCTTGAATATGAACAAACTTCATTGTTGTGAGCAGATCTGTGCTCCATGCCTTTGCTCTCCTTTATACTCTGTTTGAATGAGGTTGCCTGGGGAACACCACGACAAGAAAAAATGCAGGGGAAGGAGGCGGGAGAATGGATACTGGTAGAGAGCGAAGGGGTGGAGAGGTTGACAAAAAAAAGAGAAGAAGACAGGAGTGAAGTTTATCAGGGGGGTGGTAAGAAGAAGAGGAGGAGGACTGGGATTTTAAGTAAAACCCCCAAATCAGCAAAAAAAAAACAACCTGGTTGCCTCATAAGCTGAAGCTGGTGGTAGTAAGTAGAGAGAGTAACAAAAATAGGCAAAGTAAATGAAATGGAGGAGTCTATATGAGCTGCACCTGATTACCATGTAAATGATGGAAGGGGGAGCTGTGGAAAGGAAGCTTTGTTTTCTCATAACCCCCCTTGATGCCATCATGATACTTCCCTTTGATAGCCTTTCGTTCCCCATTAGTGTACCCCTGAGACACAGCTCCAGGCCCCACTGAGAGCACCCCGAGATCCCCATTTAGGGCCAGGCAGTCCCCTACCGTGAGGACAAATGTTCCCTTTGTGCGTGCGTTACAAGCGGGGAAGTGGGAGCAGTCCTGTAGCACTGAGCTAAAATGTGCTTTGGGTGTTCTGAGTAGATGTAGTTACTACAGCGCTTTGTTTCCTGCCTTTCAGAGCACTGAGAAGTGCGTAACTGAGAGGTGGACCTTTGCCCCTTCTATCAAAGTGCTGTACAACCCTTTAAGCTAATCGTTTTCATTTGGGATGCTTCTTACTAAAGGTGCTTCAAGACACAATACAGTACTGTACAGTTCTATGTGTTTGAGCCAAAGCTTTAAAGTGCCCCTAGACAAAGGCAAAACTAGGCCTGGGTTAGATAACATAGTGAAACATGCCCTAAATATAAAAATGGTGGTAGACAATGCTGCTTAAAATGACTTTGCTGCTTAAAATGACTTTAAAATCAAACTCCCCAAACATCTCCCCAGAATCTTGAAGATGATGGCATACTGATCCAACGCATCAAACCAGAAGAACTAGTAAAGAGTTTATCATAAGATTTTAACAAAAGCAATAGACAGGAAGTGGAAAAATAAGACACATTTCTGCGAGGCAAATCAAGCAAACAATATTTTACATGATTGAGGACGACTGAAACTACACAACAAGACAGAAGAGGTGTCTGACTGCAGATATACAGAACGGCACAGTGTGAAAACAAAATGCACACAGGAATCTTAGTGAACTTTAAAGTAAAGTATTACACAAACACTTTAATTACAGTTGAGTTGCCAGCTAAGAAAAGGTGTTGAAGATCCATGTTTTAAAATAACCACCGGTATATTCTGATATATCTGAACACTAATAGAGAATGCGTTTTTGTTGTTGCTGTACAGCAGTTATCACACAGATAACATCGGATCTACATCAACATCTAATCCTCAAAGCCAGTTGTGAACAGCCAATCTATATAAACTAGATCTAGACACACTCTGGATATATCTAGATCCTCAGTGTGAACGTGGCCACAGAGACAGGGAGCATCAGAGGCACCAGAGCAGCGAGACAAGGAGGTGTAAATGACGGCCCAGGAGGAGGGCTTTCTCCCTCAACCAGACTGATTGAGAAACAAATTGCAGCAAATAAAGCATGTAATTAGATTATGGAGCCCAGTGTGCTGCCCTGCTCTGTTCATTTCTGCTCACAGGAGCCGTGAGTTTGGATCCTGTCCAGCAAAGACGGAGACAAAAAAGGAGGAAAGAAAGAGAAGGAGTCCCCCACTTCTTTTCTCATTGTATCGTCGGAGAGTAAAAGATGGTTTGTTTTCAGACAGACAACAGCCAGCGAAGAGGCTGTAAGAGGTCTTGACCTGATTTGAGATTTTTGCGTGGCGTGCAATCAGTTCTGATGTGTTGATTCGTCCTCTGTTACTGTAACTGAGGCGGTTCAGATGAGTCAGCTGTGTCTATAGACACGGAGAGAGGAAATAACCCTGCCAAAGTTTTCATGCCATTAAAAAATAAAAACGTTTTGTGTTCAACTGTTTGATATTGATAATGACAATTTGATACTGTGCTGTTCTATTTTGGGCCGTGCTTATTGCAAAAATGTATTTCACCATTATTTCTTCCACAATTAAGTGGCGTAATAAGATCCCCACGTTGACATGACTGTGAAGCGCGGTGGAGTCAACAAGTACTGAACAGGGTGTGTGAAGCAAGACTCATGTCCAAAAAATCCAAGGAGGGGTCCGCCACAGATTCTGATCACTTCCAGCCTCGGACAAGACGCACACACACAGGAGACTGAACCTTGTTACCCTCATCATCGTCACTCCAATTCTCCTCCTCCTCATCATCATTAGTTACTTTCACATCTTGTATCCTGACAGGCTGGAGGTGGCCATCACAGGTCATCAGCGGTTAATCTCCTCCACATTTCGTTGCTGCATAGACGTCTCTGTCACGACCCGTGGGAGTGGCGACTCACACCATCCGTGACCTACCAGCACAATGTGTGTTTTGTCTGGGCCACACCATCGGAGGTATTCTCCATGCATTCCAGCCCTACGTGTGGTCGAGAGAGGGAGAGCCCTACTGCAGGAGACAAATTAATATCCACTCCATTTTCCCTCATGCTCTCCATTCAACCCCCACCAAAAATATAACCCCCCCCCCTTCCCATTCGTTCAACTGAGGCGCAACAAGGCACCTGCCTCACAGCTGTCAGCCCAACACCCCCTGGTATCACGCATACATACTCACACACGCATGCACACGCACACAAACTCACACACACGCGCGTGTGGACACTTTTTCCACATTTACTGCACATGTAGCCTATATTATTTCTAAATGAACTTTTTACATGTCTCAATTGATCCTACAAGTCTCCATATTTTTTGTCAGCATCTTCTTCCCCTTCTTCCCCTCCATACTGTTTCCTCCTCCTCCATCTGCTCATTCTCCTTTCTCTTTGCCTTTGTGTTTTTCATTTTTCTTCTTGTGGTTTTTGGATTTCCCCCTCTTGTTTTTGTCTTCATCCTTTACTTTTTCTACTTCCCCAGCCTTTTTTCTTCTCCGTTCTCTTGAGTAAATGTATTCTCAACCACCCATAACTACTTTACTACTACTACTATAATTATTATTAATTATAATTTATATAAATATATAATATATAATGTAGTCGTTAAAAAAATAATAGTATAATATTAATATTTTATCTACCTTTTATTACTCTATTAGTAGGGTGGAAATTATAGTTTGATAAAATCACCACATCTGTTTACAATCCCATATTAGGTGATATCATACCTGTTTGAATATCAGGCTGAGCATGAGGTGCGTTTGCTCTGCAACCTTCTGACGAGGTTCAGAGGGCCTCAAGCACGGGTGGTCCAGCGGGACCCTCGGTCAATGCACGATGTCCATCAAGGTGCTCCACCTTGCAATCTGATTGATTTCCACCTCTCTGGGCTGCCCATTATACATATGAGAGGGAATTCCCAGAACTCTCTTTCGTGATTAGATTTTACGGTCCGAGTCATTACACAGTTTCCTTCAGGTTGTGTTTACATTAGTTCAATGACACGGCTTAATTAACTGAGTTACAAGAAGATTTTTAGACTTAAACCAGGGTGTATCCAAAGGCAAATATTTCACGTGATAACAGTAAATTGGAGGGAGAGGTAAGGGTATGGTTTTCATACACAAAAAACACAAATATCCAAAATGCCTTTTTTATTTGTGAATGTTGATGTACATAAACCGAAAAGTAAACATGCTGATCAACTTTGCATTTATTTAAGTTGATGAAGTAATAAGGGTCCATCTCTCACTTATCCAGTAATCCCTCAATAAGGTGAGGAAAATTTCCTACACCCCAAAAGCGGGCAGTTTCCTGACAAGGGGGCCCAGAGAAACTCCAGATATTCTAGCTCAGCACCACCCACAGTGTTATGTGAAGACAAAGCGTGAAACAGAGGGAGACGAAGGAGGTGGAGGAGAGCGAAAAGAGACTGAAAGAGAAAAGAAAAGAGGCGGAGGAGGGTTGGGGACCGGCAGTATCCTGACCGCGCTGTCAATCGAAGCTGTCCAGGGAATGTTAGGGCCCAATAACAGCTGCAAGAGCCTCTTATTCACGTACAGTACATAATATACATATACATTGGGCCTCCAGCAACTTCATGGGTGAGACAGAGCAAACATGCTGTGAGCCAGATGACTCAACTTTTTCCACCATTCGGCCATATAACAAAATGCGGAACTTATTCCAACAGGGTATGTACATGTATGTCTGTTTAGGTTTATGAAGCACAAGATGCAAGTTTTGGTGCTTCACTTATGTATGAATTCTGCCGTATTACATATTACTCTACATAGTCTCTTACTGTTCCAAGTTTACTCATATCATAATTTTCAATAAAAGGATTGCATATAATTCAACTGAAAAGAGCTAAAATTATTATTACAGAAATTGTTCTGGTCTAATCCTCTCACATCTGGAAAAACACAAACACACATTATGGATGATTGGAGCCGCATGGGGAGGGGGGGTACTAAGGCCATGATTAAATGGGAGAAGAGACAGAAAGAACAGCATTTATTTAATTCCATGTATATATGTCCACTAACATATAACAAGATTCCAACCAATGCAACCAATAAATTAACTCAGTCCAGAATCTCTAAGTGTTCATACTGCATTACTCACTTCAAACTAATCAGAAGTGAGCCGGCATTAGACATAAAATGTCATGCACTGATTTTTTTTTTTTTTTTAAGACACTTATGTTTTACCACAATAATATTTACATTTACCATTACTGAACCCATTCTGACAATTTATTGTTATATAGTTTTTCGGTCGTATCATCCAGCTTTAGTATTTGATGTACCGCAACTAATCCTGATGTCATTTCCAGTCCTTAAAGATAGGACAGTAAAACCAACTATGGTATCATTTCAAACACAAATTATCTGGTAAACAAATGAAAAAGGTGTTATTGAATCCTACGCTGAATTACAAAATCTAGTGCACCTCAATCAGTCCTTCCCTCACTTCACTGCATTGGACGGAGAGGGAGCAAATCAAACAAACTGTCAGGCCCCCATGCTGTACACTAAACCAACACCCCACTGTGCCGCAGTTAGACTGATTAATTGTGAAAGTGTGAGAGATTAAAGGAGGCACATCCCAGGGTTGCTGCTAATGGATTTAATATTCATGAAGCCTTAATAAGGAGGGGAAAGGCAAGAGGGATCCAATTTATCCGGCAGTCTGTTTTTTTACATTAGTGGAAAAATATTGTGGTGATGCGTGGGACTGTTGAAAAATCCCATAACCATTTATACATACTTCCACAATATTTTCTACATCTTCCCCTCCAGGGCAGATGTGCTTCTATGGATGTGTAGCAGCATATAGATTACTATAAAAAAGATAAAGTAAATGTTTGACTCTCTGTTGTACTCACCTGATGGTTCCTCTGTACTGCTGGATGGGGTTGTAGGAGGTGCAACTGGAATCTCTACTCCCAGAGAAAACATGACATAGATGTAAAGAAAGATCAGTTTCATTATTATTATATATGCATCCATACATACATACATGTATTTTTGCCTTTGTGTGCATGCATGTTGGTACAGTGTGTAAATGTGCACATTTACACACTGCAAGTAAGGGTTAAGGTGAAACAATGTAAAGAAATATACCAGTATTAGGAACATGAGTTGCTCAAAGCTGTTGTTATGGTTGATAGTAGATTGCAAATTTGCTAAATTACTGACAGTGGATGTTTGTGTATTTTCTTTATTCACACAAAGTTATATCTGACGGATGGATTAGATCAAAAAGGGCTTCTGTATACTCTCTGATAAGGGCATAATATGCTAAAAAAACACTAAATGCAATGCAATAATTTGTACGATCTGGGGGTCAAAGTGTGAGTTGTGTACATAAATTAAGCTTTTGTGAAGTTCAGTCAAAAAGTGGTTTTCCGCTAACACTCTTTTATTGAATATTTATTATATCTTGTCCTTTCCAATCTTCCTCAATACATGTTTTCCCTGAGGTGGTGTCAAATCTCCTGGTTCTTAAATTTCATACATAGCCATATCTGACCAATACACTTTCTTCCTGCGTTTCTAAAAACCAATCAGATGTTGGATGTTCAAAATATTATTTACAAAATTGATATAGTACCGACCATGTACTGCAACATCCCTGGCTTTGTTGCATCTCTCTGCCCCATAATTTATTTTTGTTTCATGTCTCTGCTCTTATCTGCCTAATAAAGACGTACATTGTCCAAAAAATAATTTTAAAAACTTTAAGAATGTTCCAACATCTACCTGCGTTCTCTGTTTCATCCTCCTCCCCTGTACTCTGCTACTGTGGAAAAACTACAACAGAGCTGTATGATTGTCCAAAGACTTGATTCTCTCAGCCCTCCCTCATACTCCTGTATTCACAAGTGGGTAGGAAGTTGACACTCAGAGAAACCATGCATGAAGAACAGCCCTCTTATCTCCAAAGGAGCAGGACGGCAACAGAAGATATAAAACACACATAATGCCTTTTTGTTATTGTGGGCAGCAGGGACAGAAGGGGCTCATCAAAAAGTCTGTACAGAGGAAAAAACCGCAAAGATGTATCAAAGACATGCAAAGGAAGAGGTGCATAACAGTGGTGGTTTCAGCTGTGCAAAGGTAAGGACTTTGTGTGTATGAGGGAAGAAAGAAAGAATCAAGTCTTTTGATCGAGTACAATCTGATTTCCTCAGCTGGGATTGAGCAAACTTGCTTTCTACTTTCTGAACGTACACAACATTTATGTCACCATAAATCACAATCTGTGGAATGATGTGCACGCCTGGTTGTTGCCGTGTGGACATAATGAGGCCTTCTCCCATGAAGAATTGGTCTATATAATCACAAGAAAAAACAATTGCTGCCAAAACAATGGCGCCTGAAGCCCATAGGTCCCTTCGCGGATTTTGTTGTTGATCAGCAATCTTCCATCAGTATTCAGCTGCCCCGCGTGCCAGTTTAAATAATGAGCCTGTTTCTCATAATTGACTCCTGTAGATTTATGGCTCACAGCACTGGAAGGTGTTCACAAAGTCAAAGCTATAACATGACTCTGTATTAAAATGAAACTTGGTAAGCGCTATCTCTGTAACAGCGGGCTGTTAAAGATTAAACTGATTACATACTGTAGAGAGGGACTTTATTTCCATCTCACAGTGATCACTGCATGTTTGACAAATCAGCTCTTACTTGACATTTTCCAGGAATATGATATCTAATACGTTGATTTCATTTATTTCTTTATTGGACCTCAGCCATGTAAATCTATGTAGAGATGTATTCCTCATAAGAATTTAAGAAAATGGCAAGAGCACCAATTAAAACACGTTTTCAGAATGAGACAAAGGAGCCAATAAATTGTCATTTTCTATGGGGCCATTTTCTATATTATTCAGTGCAGCTTTAAATCTTCAAATGCAGGCCTTCCCCGAGGCGATGCTAGATTATTTCTTAATTTTGACTTTAATACAAGGCTATATTTTCGCTAATAAATGGTCATTGGATGCTGAGAACAAGATTGATTTTGTAATTCAACCCAAATCTTCCCAAGCTATCTGAGGCACTTTGGGGCTTGGAGATGCTGGTGTTAACAACTCTGCATCTTTACTCAGATTTATGGAGAGACCAACAAGCCGAGACCATAACCTTGAGGTTCAGTGTAATGGTGTGTTTATTTAAGCTAGCAGATTTACTGGTCAGAAAACCTACAGTCAGACACTGTAAAGTCTGCTTTTACAGTGTGTGTTTTTGTGTGTAGCATACTGTATTATGTGTTGACTGTGTGTGATTTTGAATATGTACATGTGTGTGTCATCAGCCTGGTGTGTCCCTCCCTTAGTCCTACAGTGAGGCAGATATGGTAAAGACTGGGTTCCACATACTTATGCAGGGGGCAATGGGCGAGCGGCTCTGCTGGTAGCCTTTAGCACAGCGGTTGCACGTGATACCAGTCACGCCGTCTTTACAGGGACATTGTCCTGTGGTTTGGTTACAGGTTTTGCCAGCAGCACCCACGGGATGGCAATCACATGCTGTGAGGAAACAGAGGAAGAAAGAGAGGCACAGTGAGTGGTCACACACAAACACACGCACACATGTGAGGAGATACAAACACATACTACCTATAGAGAGAGTGCAGGTGGGTACACAGCAGTGGAGGCAACAATAATAGAGTGGTGAGAGACAGGTGGAGGCGTGCACAGAGAGACAGAACTTACCACAGCACTCATTTTGAAGCGAGTGTGGCATTATGACTAAAACAGCACAGCCACAGACATTTTTTTTGACATCTTGTTGTTGTTTGCTAATGAGCGAATTAGCATTTAACTGTCACGTCTACCTTAATCATAAGCTGCCAAGCTACAGTATCAGCATGATCTCCAATCACAAATGTGTGAGTTTGGCTGTTAGGCCTTGTTGTGTGTGCCAGTGTGTGAGCGCTCTGTGGGACTGCAGCTGTATGTGTGAGGTAAAGAGAAAGGGTTGTGCATGCTTACCAAATGATAAAATAATGGAGGATAATCCTAATTGTCTGTTTCTGATTAATGCCAGACTTTGAACCCGAGCCCAAAACGTCTGTCACACTTCCTCCCAAACTGGGGGGTCTATCGAACACACATGCTTCAGGAATGTAATCATCTTCCAATTGCGTTCCCCGATCCAAGCCCTTAATTCATTTCACAGCCAAACGCATGTCAAGTTTGAAATCGGTGTTGAATAATAGTTGTCTGAGAGTTGTTTCTTTTCATCTATTTTTGGATATGAATAGTAGTGGCTCTGGTGAGGAGAAGTGGTTGAATTAATAGTCCGTACAGTAAACCCTGACAGTCTAATCCAGACCAGAACAGTCTTGATAATCAATCAACATTCCCACTTCTTTAATCGAAAAACCTACAAAGCCTAAAACTCTGTTTGTCACCAAACTCTCACCACTATATTCCTCATCCCATGAGTGTTGTATTTTCAGTTTATTTCCTGTGGAAAACCAGTGATGCTGACTCTCAGCTTCAGGGTTGGGCTCTGCTCTTTCAGTGCCCCTCCCTGAAGATTTTTTTCCTGTGTTGTGTCACTTGTCACTCTGAAAAGCCATCAAAGGCAAAGCTGAATTATGTACTTTGGGGTTTGTGGGGGTATTTAGTGGTTTGGTCGGTTTTGTTTTTAAGCGCATAGACTGTCCAGCCCACGGTACAAAAATACAGCTTCTAAAACAATCTCTTCATTTTAGCCCATTGCATTGAAATGAATGTGTAAAATGTATAAATGTCAAAACAAGTTTAAATTAACAGTGACACTATGCATACAATCAAAAACGCAGGTTTCTACTGTGTAATTAATTCAATACATTAAATAATGTAATCTGACCATAGGAATAGGATTGTTTCTGTTTGAATTTTATGCTTAAAAAAGCTAAAGTTTCAGGTATAATTTAATGTGTTCTTCATCTTTACTTTGACCTAGAGCGTTGATACGGTTGTTATTCATCCAGGCTGTATGAGAGAGATATGCTCTCTGGGAGATCCAAATTACGGCAGGCCTCAGGGAAAAAGACTGCTGTAAAGTGGTAATGTAATACAAAAACTGTGCTCTTTATGATTGACCTCAGACTTTTGGAAACAACATAGTTGTTGTTTTGTGAGATATTTTGACAAGTACTACAAGACAACTCTATAAGTGAAGTCCATACATTTGGGATTTCAGCAGGCAACCTCCTCTCTCCTCTATCATCACTTTAATCTGTATTGCTTGTTTCCTGTGATTCAGCTTCTGTTGCTGCTCTTATCTCTCCTCAGTGTGTGTGTGTGTGTGTGTGTGTGTGAGAGAGAGAGAGAGAGAGAGAGAGAGTACTTGTGTGCTGTTCACCCTTCTTATCAGACTTCAGAGAAGCCTCCTTAAAAGTGTGTATTAGTACCTTTATCAGACCAATCTGTCACCGCTTTCATTGCTTAGTTGTGTCTAGCTCAGTGGGAGGAGGAACAAAATACACAAGCGTGCGCACACACACACACACACACACACACACACACACACACACACACACACACACACACACACACACACACACACACACACACACACACACACACACACACACACACACACACAGCCTCAGGAAGCCTAACAAGCGTGGAGACCGGTGCAGCACGTCTTCAGGCCTGTAAATTTAGGAGTATGTCAGAGGAGTTTGAGGCAAAGAAGGGCAAAGTGCGTTTCTGGTTGGAGCTTCAGAGAGCTCAGGTTATATTTTTAAGAGCATCTTCCTGGTAACCACAGCTCAGAGCCTCAAGCCTGCCAGTAAATCAAGTTGCACAGCACATGGTCTGCATGTGGGAAACACTCTGCCTCCCTCTCCTCCTCTTCCACATTTGGTCCTTGACGGCTGACTGACTGCCTGAGCGGCTGTCCGGTTGGATGACAAATTGTCTGACTCTCTGGCTGGATGACCCACCTGTTGGCCAAAGGACTGGCTTACTCAGGAGGTGTGAGTAAGAGTTACTCGTTTAAGTGTGTGTCCACTTAACGGTTAAGTGGCTGTGTGCACTGCTTCATGGCTACTACAGATGGCTCAGGGAGATATGGGGACAAGAGAGCAGGAGGCCCTTTCTGTCTCTACACTTCCAGTGAGGAGAACTGACAGAAGTTTATGATAAGAAGTGTAGGTGTGTGTATATAAGGGAATCTGTGGTCTTTCCCTAACAACGTAGAACTAAATCTAAGGGATTAGCCCTGTATAGCTGTCATGTTTCTAGATGAAGACAGAATTCCTAACGCTAAAAGAAGCTCTTGGCGCTGGGAGTTGCATATAAAAGAATGAAAAATGTGCTTGGTTAATGGGGAGAGTTGAAGGCTTTTTCAAAGGCAGGCAGTCAGGTCTGAGATTGCACAATGTGAAATGTGAATTTGAACTCTGCCAATCGTTTACCATAAAGCTGGTGTTTGAAGTCTGAGCTCCCCCCATTTGGTTTGTGTGTTCTGTGCCAATAAGAATAATTTGTTGGCCCTGGAGTGAAGCCAAGCTACCCGAGTCTGTGTTCTATTATAATTAGGTTTCTGCTCCTCCACAAGTATCTTTGGAGAGCAGAAATAGTAAGCATTATCGGGTTGTTGCACTATACATAAACAGCTCTCTAAATGACGTGTTTATCTAATAGAGGGTGTGTCTTGCTTGTTGTGTTGTTTAGTGTTTAATTGATCATAATAATAGGCTGCAATGGCCCTGAACAGTCATGCTTAAGGCCACAGAGCGAGCCCAAAAATGTTGGATGCGAGCTAATTTTTTTTGTGAACCATGTTTGATGCACAACACTGCACATGTGCATTGTTCTAATTGAAAACACGCAGATAACACACACACACACACACACAATGGAAATCCAGAGCTAAAATTGAAGTCATGAAAAACAATATTTTTCAAATCACAAGCAGAAAAACATTTTATATGTGGTCAATAAAAAAACCTACTGTGTGAATGGAAGACATATGCTGAAGAGAGGGGAGTAGGTTTTTTAGCATGTTATTCTGATTGAAACAGACCATCCCTCAATCAAAGCCTAATTTCCCTCTGTATGCAAAATATGTTCCCCATCATGCTGCTGACCAATGCAATTATATGATGGTTGATGTTTGGATTCGAATGTGAAGGCCTGAATTCAATCCAACGGTCACAGAACCAACGCCAACTCAAGCTTGATTTTATTAAGTTTAGATGGTCCTCTGATGGGCACTAATCAAGAGCAGGGCTCATTATTTGGCAAAGACCTCCCGTGTAGTTATCATTGTCGCTCAATATGTTGTAGGCTCTGCATCAAGATGGGTTCTTTAGGAAGTCACTAATGTTTACCTTTTAAAATAAAGTTTTTAAGACTTTAAAAATCAATGCCAGGGTGCCAAACAGGGATATCAGACAGCGGATTAAACATCCACATAAAGCTATCACTGAGTGACTTATAACCCTAACCCTTTGTTATCTCAGTTATATGACAGAAGTGTTGAAAGACCACCCAGAGTGCTGCATCTCTTGGTCTTCTCAAATCTCACCATCACCTTTTTAAGTTCATGTATTTCATCGTCAAATACACCTCAGTGTGTTTTATTCACAGGCTTCAAACAGTTAAAGATACAAACAAGAGCTGCTTGAAATGTATGCCGTGTTTACACTCTTACTCAATGAGGGGTGAAGTTATACATTTCGGCGTGTAAATGTAGCCACAGGGCACGGCTTGCTCTGCGGTGAATAAGCCGCTGCTCTCTTTTACTTGTAATAGCCTCCTATGGAAATGAGCTGCTTTCAGGGAGGATTGTATTACGCATATAAAAGCAAACTCTTGTGCTCCTCGACCTGCCCCGCGCTCCTTACAGTGCCCATTCTCTTCCAAGAGCCACACAGCAAAAAGGCTCTCTCTACTTGAGTTCAATAAATATCCAAACCTCTTAATTGCTGTCACTTGGGTGAAGCGTTCACGCTGCTTGAGGAGCCGACAGAAATTAGTTCTGCGGTTTGAGTTTCATTGAATTATCTTGAGTTATGATGTGGTAAACCTGAGAGAATTTGGCAGGGCAAGACTTTTGACAGCACACATAGGTGTTTGACGTAGGGACAAAGCTGTGTGGTAACTTTAAGTTTATTAACAGAGAGAGAGAGAGAGAGAGAGAGAGAGCACACGTATTGCAATGACAATTAAAGTCTTTATCTGTAACGTTCCAAATATAGCTTGCAAAAATGTTTTAATTGGCAAAAGAAAGAGTTCATGCTTCGTATCATTTGTCAGTTTGGGGTAATTACCACAGATCCTTTATTGTAAGTCTGTTTTGATGTAACTGAATACCTCAGAAAAACTTCGACAGTGTTTGCTTATAATTACACAGAGCTGGGGGAGGTGAGACGTACATAAACTCTGGCAAATTTCATGGATTAAATTGAACAAAACCGTTTTGGTAAATTGACAATTTTATAAATAATGATGAAATGTGTTTATATTTTAGTTCGGTGAGAGGCAGTAGAGACTGTGAAGGAGTCAAAAGTGAGATTTAATATTTACTAGTGTGGAGACTACTGATGTAATGAGTATATGACATGACTCCTGCTATAAGAAAATGGGAGTATCATTATCTTATAACAATAATACTATAGATTATATTTAATTGTTGTGAAATTCCACTAAGGGTGCATGGAGCCATAACAAAGCACAATGATGCTGTTTTTTTGGGCTACAAGTTAAATTATGCATATATGATGTATCATGAGTCATGAGAAGGACATTAATGACGGTCAGAACAATAATTACAGCTGTAACTAATAACTTCTTTTTTTTAATAATGATCCACGTCCATTACTTTTTCAATTAATTAATTAATTCATATTTTGCTCTTTAAAATGTCAGAAAATAGTGAAAAGTGGCCATTGCAATGTTCTCAGAGCCCAAGGGAGAGTCTTCAGATTGCATGTTTTGTCCAAAAAGCAAAGACATATTCAAACAATAACAGCAAATGTTAACAATCGAGAAGCCAAGCACAGAGAGCTTTTAGATTGTTGAGAAACACAAGAAAACTTGTGACTTTGAAAAGAAAGTTATACAGATACAGATATTTCTGACATGAAATACACACTGCGGTGTAATTATGGTAAAAGAAAGTTGCATGTAGACATCACATTAGCAGCAGGTTTCAGTCATAGCACCAGACAGTCATAAAATATGAGAACACCAGCCTGCACAGAGACAGCATCCATTCATAGAGGACAGATGAAGATGAAGGAGGCAGAGGCAGTGGCAGAGGCATTGAGGCTCCAAATCAGTAGCGCTAGTTATCATAAACGTTTTACACAGACATAAAATACAGATCCAGCCCTACATATTCAGATGCACATGAACTATACATGAACAGTTTACTCCAGATGCCAGAGGTTCATACCAGGTGTATTTTTCACAGCTTTTGACTTGCTGTTTTAACTTTCACTTCATGACTAATGTAACCAAAGTTTCCGAACATCAAAGTAGTCATCGTTGTCGTATGAGAACAGATTTCCACATCAGTGGAAACAGATTTCTCATGCAGGCAGGCTGTTTTCCAGTTATGGTAAAAACATTTTATCATTACATGAACTGAGGCTTTTGTCTGCTTTAATTTGGCTCTACATTTGTTCTCTTCTGGTGACCCAAATTTTGACTGCTTGCTTCCAAGGTCTCTCATGTCAGTGGCTAGCATACTGAGAAAGTCACCAGTGTAAGCAATAAAAAAAGTAATGAAAAGCGGCCTGTAATCATCGGAAATATGCTGGCTTAATCATTTGCTGCTGATTGAAAATGCAAAGCTCTCCATCATCTAAAATGTGTAAGGCATTAGAAAACATTGTGGCATAATGATAAATAATACAGTCAATTACTAATTCAAAAAGGATTAAGGTATGTACCAGATGTGAATATAATAGGATAAAAACATTTGCTGTATTTTGGCACAGACCTTCCTCATTAGTAAAAGCTATTGTGCTTTTATGCTCTACGTTATTATTTTGTCTACTGTATATTGTAAACTGTATATTTTGTCTTCAAATGCAAGTAAACATGTTTAACAATTCTGTGGTGAAATGCACAGCAGGAACTTGAGGCATCTAACCCCATGAAAGTGAGTTATGGGACGCTGAAAGAATCAAGTCTCTGACACATGAGAAGGGATGTAAAAACAACAAAAAAAAGAGGTTAAATCTCCACAATTAGCCAGCCTGGTAGACACAGCGGAGGATAGGGGTTAATGATACACAACGTCCCATCGTGATGAATGTATGTTTGCATTCCTGCTCGACAGGAGAATGGGCCCAAAGCCACGGAAGGTGTTAGTGTCAGTTTAGAAATATTGCTCATGAGCGGCTGGAGGGGAGAATAGAATGGATGCATTTGTCAGAGAGCTTTGTTATGAATTTGTGTTCATACAGAGAATGAAATGTGCTTGATATGGTCACATGGATGTCAGGAATTTAATGAGACCGAATGCATGTGTGATGTTCTTTTGCAATCGTTTTATTAATGATTTTGTTACATTAACATGAAGGGTGTCAACTGTGGGAAATGCACTTTCTGCAAAGGGAAAAGGTGAAAATGACAGAACGACGGTATCAACTGTATTAGTCGAGACTTAATAAAATGCATCTTTACATATCATTGTCTTGTCTGAACATCAGATTCTTTTGCAGATGTTTTACTCTTCAGACCTGCCTTCTGTCATACTGACTGATTGGTCAGTTTATTTATTTACTACATGCTGAATGATGTGAGAAAACTCAGGCTCAAACTGTCAGCAGGCAGCTAATATTTCGTCTTTGGAAGTGAGCGCTCTGAACCCCTCAAACAGGTATGCGTGTATTTCTGTGTGTGTGTGTGTGTGTGTGTGCGTACGTGCATGCGTGCGTGCAAGCTGTATCTATACGCAGCGATTCTGAGGTGTCTCTGGGCTTGTTTGCACAGGGATTCAGCTCCTGTTATCTTTCCCTGCAGCTATAGAAGAGGTGAGAAAATATACCCTCTCTCTTTTCAATCACCCCCCCCTTCCTCCTCTTTCTCCTCCTCCTCTCTTTCTTTGACCCTTATTAGCTACGGTGAGGGCTGATGGCAGGCAATACATCTAGCACACACCTGCGTGGGGGTGTGTTCCTCTTGTCCTCCTCTCTTCCTTTTCTCCTTACCTTCCCTCCCATCTTTCACTCTCTTGCCACCCCTTAACCTGAGTTTTGCCCCCCTCTTTCTTCTCTCTCCGTCCTGCAGCCCTTCCACCGATCTTCCTGGGTTCTCATTCGTCTTTGACCTGCACTGGGGATCACTTCACACCTCAGCTCTGTTTGTTTTGCTTGTCCTGTCATCCCCCGCCCCGAACGAAGCCAAATACCTCAACTGTCGATGAGGGAACACCCAGACCCGACCCGCCCCATGCCAACACGACCTCCACACCCCCAACAGACCCCCAACTCATCTCCGCTGACAGAGCGAGATGAGAGTGAGACAGGCTCAGGAATGAAAAGACTGCTGCCCCCCCACCCCCCACTTCCTGTGATTCATCTAAAACAGTTTCCTATCAGACCTAAAAAAATCTCAGTCAGTAGTAGCTGGTGTTGAGTATGTAAGTGTGTAATGAAATTTCAAAGAGCAATATTACAAAACTAAGATAAAGATAAATAAGATATTTGGTTGTTGTTCAACATGTACGTTTAAATCTTTCCCTTGCCAGAAAAGAACAGCACTGTACCTTTGCAGGCTTTCCTGTGGGAGATAGGTTTGGACAGGTCTCTGTAGTAGCCCTCCTTGCAGTAGTGGCAGTGGCGTCCAGCTGTGTTGTGGCGACAGTTGAGGCAGACTCCTCCGCTCTTCCTCCCCGACAGCTTGTACAGCTCCATGTTGAAACGACACCTTCGGGCGTGAAGGTTGCAGTTACAGGCTGAGAAGGAAATAAAAAAAGGATGCAAAAAGGTTCAATTTAGTATGGAACAAATAGCTCACAAGTATTTATTCCAGTTATCGACAACAAACTAATTATATAGTTGGTAAATGATGACCACGTTTTATTGAATCTGCATTCAAGTTTGAAATTGAACCTGTTGAGGTTAACCAGTAAGGTGACAGGTTTGTGCAAATGATTAACAAAAAAACAAACATGTGGTGAGTAGAGCAGATGGCCCTCATGTAACCCTTTTGGAGAGTTTAAAATCCTCTAGGTATCTCTTTAGAGCACCTGAACCCAAGGGTAGAGTCATGTTTCCTATTGTCTTTTTTCTAATAATCAATTCTGTTCCTTATTTTTACTGAATTGACATAAATAATAAAATGCCTTCATGTCAGTAAGCACCCTACAGGTTTGTGATGTCCTGACATGTTAAAATAATGACCTCAGCAGTGGAAATAAGTCCATTATTCACTATCACACTTTCACCTTTTAAGTGTATTTGTAGTCAATTAAAGTCATGATGGTTTAAATCTCACTTGTGCGAGTTAACTAATAATTTAGCATTATAGCATCAAGCAGAACTACTGCTATGGTTACCTCATGTTTTATTGACCATACCCTGTCCGCTACTTTATAACCATAGTTAAACTATTGATACTACTGTAATATTTAATTTGAATGGACATCTGACGGCCATTCAGAACTGACTATTTTCTGTGGCCGTTACATATTACTGTAATTTCCAGGATCTTTTGTTTGTGTTAAGAAAACTAAAAACTGGCTTGATGCAATGCCATTAGAGATAGTCAGGGAAGGTGAAACAGTTCTCTGATAATGAGGTCAAACACTGCATCCTTTATCTACCTCCTTTTTCTGTCTCTTACTTACTCACACACACTCTACTCTTCACTCCCTTTATCTTTCTCTAGCTTGTTTCCTCAAGGTCCTCGCCTGATCTTCAGAGTCCAAACTGTACTAAACAGAAAGTGAAGGCCTGGTATTAACATTTCTCCCTTCCCTGCCAAAATCCCTGTGAGCATGTGCGAGAGACCCCTCGCTGCCGCTTGTTTACTGATGAGTACAGTTGCCAGCGCTAAGTTTAATAAGCCGGCTGATGTTTATTCATGACTCTCTGGCAGCGGAACGAGGAAGACATGCCTAACTTCATTAAGGTTTGCCGTCCGAGCCACCGATCCTTCACCACCACCAGAGAGGCATTCATGCATTATTAACAACAACACTTCTGATACAATTTGTGGCTCTACTGTGTGTGGTTACATACTGTACTGTATGTGTGTGTACGTATGGAAATGGGGGTTATCTGGGTCCAACTGGGGTCCCCTGGTTGGTGCATCTGTCTGTGTTGTTCTGCACCACCTCCTCACACAGCTCTTTTCATCATCTGCCCATCATAATGGAGGAGCTCTCACTTCCCTCAGCATCCATCAAACCTGGCTTCTCACTTGTGCGTGTTTGTTTGTTCAGTGTGTGTTTTTTTCTGGATGTGTGTGTCTGTTTGGGGCCCCCGAGGCTCCTTCTCTCCACTCCAAGGACATAATTACAATACATTTTCTAAAATACACATACAGTTCAGACACACACACACACACACACACATACACACACACACACACACACACACACACACACACACACACACACACAAACACACACACACACACACACACACACACACACACACACACACACACACACACACACACACACACACACATTAGCAGTTCTGTGCCTTGTCAGTGGTGACTTGGCTTTCTAACTTTCCTGCAGGACAGCAGCGTTTAATTAATGATATGTCTTGTGCTCCCTCCCTGCTTCAGACTGGTGGTCTTAAAAGCCTCAGTATGCAAAAAACAAGACTTTTAATTCCACAAGATGATGCTATTTCCATTTTATTTTCTGTGAAAATAAACAGTGCTTTACCTTGAGTACTTTTGGATTACATAAAATGATCACCTTTACTCCTGTGTCTCACCCGACTGGATTTATACCTATCCTTTCCTTAAAGTGACACAGATCTGATGTTTGCATTGTTGTCTTTAGCTCGATTTACACCTGTGCATGACTCATATTGTTCAGACAGCAGAGCTTTCCTCCCAGACTCCCCTGGAAAAACCCTGGAACCGACAGATAGCAACAACAGTGTGCACACAAAACTGTTGAGATATAAAAGAGGTTGAGGGATACAAGTGCATAACATTTCCTTTCATTGAGAGATATTTTAGCCACAGACATCAATTGATAACACAATGGGTTTAATTCATACTCTGTTCAGACGGCTCTGATATGATCTGTGTCTCTGAGCTGGCTGTCAATCCAGCCTGTAAATGCCAAGGGCCAGGTTCAGTCTCTCTGAGTTCAGTTGGTGGAGGATCAGTGTATGGTCTTAGACCTGCAGACACATCTCTGTTACACTACAAAGGTGGTTTCACACCCTTCCTAAATGAATACAGGGGGGAATTCTAGCCTACCGGACTACACTGCCCCGGTGAGAATAATGCTGTTGTCCTGGACAACATACAAGCTGGATGTGAAGGTGTGGGGCAGAAGGCCCCATTGTGTTTGACGGTATCATGCTTTATAAGGTATTATGTCAGATAATGGGGACTAGTGAGAAGCGCTTTATCTAAACTCTTTATCTAAACTCACTGACACTGGGCGTGATGTAAGCTTGTTCACACAATACCTCTTACACATTGAAAAGAAACGTGGAAACAAGGTTATTGTTGGCGCTATTCCAAGTGTTTCCTGAGCACAGACAAAAATGACATCATCACAGCCCAAATTAGCACATTTAATTAAAAACAATTTGAAGATTTGTAAGCCAGTATGCGATTTGTCTGCCGTGGGCTTATCAGGTTTCCTGCGGCGTTATAAACAAGTCATTCAGACTTCTCAGTGTTATCTATTCATGTAGAGTTTTCCATTCATAACTCCCTATCAGGCAAAAAAATCAGCTGTGTTTAAAGATAACCATATGCTGTCAGTCACGATAAAATACTCCAGTGACACAGGAGACTCTGCTCTCAACCTTTTCCTTCAACAAGAATTATTTGCTATTGCTGTTTATTCATTTTAATGTAATTTAATAACGTATTTGCATCAGATTCAGCACCCACTGATATGTTGGATGATATGTGCGCCATTCAGTGATTATCATAAAGCAAACAACCATTAATAAATGTTTGTAGTTTTTGAGTGGTATTCATTTTTGTTCTATTACCTCATGTTAATGTGCCATGTTGATCACGCTAAGACCACTTATTCTCATGTGTGTTATGATATAAATCATTGAATTTTATACACCAAGGTAGACTTGGTTGGTCGACTGAATTTCACAGTTCGTAAACACAAGACCTGGTTGGGTTTGCCATAAACCACAAATACATTCCCACCCATTTAATTGTGAATGTCAGTTTATTTCTAATTTTCAGTTTGTTGTGGAAACACCTCTGTTAAGCCAAGAGAACAAAAGCATGGTTGATAAATTCCCTCCTAGCAGCTCCTCTCCATCACCATAAAAAGCTTGATATGGTGGTAGAGATTTTATTAAAATTCCCAGCATCATGCATTTATACTGAAGCAGCAGCTGCAGCCTTTTGTTTTCTAAGAGGTAAAGACAATTTAAACCGGACCACACTGACATAAGACATGTCTGTCACAAGCAACCGGTGAGGTCATTCCATGGTACCCTCTAAAGGTTAAAAAGGGATATAAAAATAGAGTGGAGTATTTAGTTAAAACTAGTCCATCACTTCTAAAATTACACAAAAATTAGGTTTTTGTTTTCATTTTTTCAAAAGACCCATTCAGAATGAACACCTCAGTAAACTGCTCTCTGTTGCTGAAATACCGGCTATCCCTTTCCAGGAGGACCGCTATGAAAACACAAACACATGCACGCACGCACGCACGCACCCATGCACGCACGCACGCAATTGCACACACACACACACACACACACACACACACACACACACACACACACACACACACACACACACACACACACACATACACATTCCTCACGCCTGCTCTTTGCAACCAGCAGGATTCAGGGTTTCTGCCCTTCAGAGGAAACACAAAAGCTGAGCTGTAGTTTATTTCAGCCAAGCAATCAGCTCACACACCTTCAGAGCAAACAAAAGCTACTGCTACCATTCACACACAAAACACACAGACACATGCTGAGTGCACCAGGTGCACTTTAAAGACAAGTTTGCTCCGAGCTTCCTGTGATTCAACATTTCATCTGTGTGTTAATATCAAAACAATATATGGGAATGAATAAGAATCAACTATAAGACATATTAAATATATCACAATTTGAGTAGCTTTGTAAATTATAATTAATGTTAACACAGTCTACATTTTCCTTATAGGACACCTTCAAATGTTTGGTCTGTTTTCACTCAAGTTAACTGCTTCAGGCTGGATTAGTGAGTCAGTGGGCGGCTGTAACCGCCCCCCAGGTGAGCAGTAAAAAAAAGTGTGAACTGATACCTTTAAAACAAGAGTAATTGAATTAGCTGGATGAAGCTAAGCTTACCTAAAGCTTTTCAACACCTCTTGTTAGGTGCCCCATCGCTATCTACAATGACAAAAAGCTGCATTCTCGAGTCTCGCAGCTGTTTTGACCTCCAACTGCAGAATTTTGACAGCAAGCGGATTTGTTTATTGGGTGTTGCTGTTCTCCGCACATCCTTTACAGTAGGAAACACAGGGCCTCAGAGCAGTGTCTGAATGTGTTTTGGAAAAGTTGGCTTATTTGTTTCTTTGAGTGGTTCCCAGCTTTTATCAACTGACCTCAGTCTTGTAGCAGCACAGAGGCGGCCTTCCCTTGGCTAATTAGAGAGAAAATTCAAGCAACAGAGCTTGGAGTTGAGGTTAAGCTCATCGTACTTACGATAAGCCTGGTAATTGAGTGATGTTGGTCACAGCCTCGATTTTTTCTAAAGACACACTCGAGCAACTGATCTCTGCCACTTTCGATCCAAATCCACATGCTGGATTTGTTTTAGCTGCTGGCTGCTCACTACCCCGAATATAAAGGCACAAATGAAGAAAAAAGAGAAACTTGAAAAGGGACGGCTAATTGTATGTGTTGTAGCATATCAGACCACATTAGATATCTAACTATCCACACTGAGACACTACTGTCATCAACATTCCCATCAAATAGTCTTTTTTAGTCTGGTCTTTTTACGAGGTCTGGGGAGGTCACAGGCGCTGACAAAGATTTTGCTGCCATTTTTCCACAGCTCTCAGGAAATGTCAGCCTCCCCACTGCCATCACCTACACCGCCAAAACCAAAACCCAATACCCCAAACCACCGCCTGTGAGCAGGGGACCAGCAGGGGCTCTGCTGCTCTGCTTTTAAACAAACATCAAGGGGAGTCCACACATGAGCAGTTTACATTTAAGCCTATGGGCGCCCCCAAAAGTAATCACATTAACTTCTAAAACCCCTTTAAAAGAAAATGAAAAACTATTGGGTGTCCTCTGAGAGAGAGAAAGGAGTTTATATTCACTATGACTTATTTTTGCAAATATTTTTATAAACTGTGCCCCAAAATATCTCAAACAGCTTGATACCTCCCTATACTGTGTATGGTGTATTAACTTAAATCATGGCAGTCTTTTAAGCATCCTCTTCTATGCCCCTCACACACACACACACACACACACACACACACACACACACACACACACACACACACACACACACACACACACACACACACACACACACATAACGTAGCAAGTAGCAATACACACTTTCAAAATACTACTAAGTAAAGGTACATAAGTATTATCAGCAAAATGCATCATATTTTATAATCTCATATGTTTTGTATGTAAAATCTGAAATTGAGTGAATGTTTGGAGAAGCCAATTCTGGTTTTATAAAATAAATCTTTTTTTTTCTTCTTTTTTTTAATTGAAGGATGAATAACGGTAAATGAGCTCAGATATTTACATAACTGCTGACTGTAAACAGACAGCAGCCGGAGAAAAGTTACAGTAAGTAGAGGGACAACATTTAAACAATTGGCTCAAACAACACTGATATTATCCTTTAATGTCTGGAATTTCTTCTCGAGCGCAGACATCACAAACAATCATTTTGTGGCCAGATTAATTCTGTGTTGATATTTTGTCAGGGAGAAGCGATTTAAAAACATGACAGGTGACAGGTGACTCCAGTGCCTCTTGTTAGACTGATGTCAGACCACACCAATGAAGAAGATGTGATTCAACGACTATGGAATTTCACGATGAAGAAATGATCGCCCATCGCTGATAATGACTGTTTCTCCCAAAACAACTGAAGAATTTAACTTTTTTTTTTTTTTTAAAAGGCCTCCATAATAACTGTTGAACCAAAACACAGAGTGATGTGAAATTACAGAAATATTTATGTTCACTCGGTAACCACTGTATATTTTGCTCTCTCTTACATATCAACCAATAAATCTGTGTCATAGCAACTGTTTATTTAGCCTTTTATAAATTAGAACAATACAGCTTTTTATCTTTTGTTTGTTGATCCAGACGCTGGCATGATAAAGGCAGGAATTTCCAAATTAAATGAGAGCTAATTGAGGGCATTTGAGGGATTGAGATGATAGATGGAGCGCTCATCTCACTGTTTTGTGTTTGGCGTTCTCTTTAGATGCAATTATGGCTTTATATAAATGTCATTACCATTACCAGCTCAATTAATCCTTTTGAACAAGCAAATTATTTGTCTGTCAATAGTTGTTGCCACAATATGTTTAATTGCTGTACGAATTACTGTAAATTATCTTCATACAGACACAAGAAATCTGTGCTATTTTTTTCCTTCTATATGCAATCAGCTCCTCTTTCTAAAATGCTTCTAAGTGGCATGTTTTCACCACATATTACTTATTTTCAATCTGAAGAAAAACAAGACTCAATCTCAAAAATAAAACTTGCAACATGGGGTCAAAAAAGCTTAAAATTCAAAACGACCTCTATCTCACCTAGTAGAGTCCTTTGCAGCGGCCCGGGTTCCTGTGGCCCTTTGCTGCATGTCATTCCCTCTCTCTCTTCCCATTTCCTGTCTATTCACTGTCACTATCTAATAAAGTGAAAAAGCACCCAAAAAATAATCTTTAAAAAAGAAAAAAAAAACCCCTTCTAATTCTACTTCAACAAACAAATCTTAAATGGCTTTTGAAATAAGATATATGGAAAACTAAACTTCTCCGTGACAAAAACAATATGAACAAAGAAGAACAGGAAGGTATTCATTTTAAAAAGGTCAAAAAAACTTTCACAAAGTAACCCTTTCAGATTTCATGACATTTCTTCAGCAACAATTAGCCAACAGTTTAAATTCTGCTGAAACACTGTGCTGCAAATTGCACAGAGCAAAGGGTGAGAGTTCCATAAAATACAGAGAGCAAACCAAGAACGTGTGAGTGGGAGAGAGAGATCATGCTGGTGGGTGGAGGATGTATGAAGTGTGTGAGGAGTTTAAGGTCAACACTGGTCAGTGTGTATTGGGGAGCACCCTGGGAATGCCATGAAACTATGTGGGGTGATGAAGCAAGTGTGCGGGTGAGTGGGAAGAGGGAAGGGTAAGGAGGATGAGGCGCCCGCTGCAGAGATTATATCAGGCTAATTTAATTCCTTTATTGCAGCCAATTAGCCACAGCACTTTAGCCCCCTGTGAGCCCTCTAGCCCTCTTCACTCGGTCTCTAATGACCCCATCTAAACTCTGGATTTTGGCTGCTCCCAAAGAAGGCCATGTTTCAGAGCCGCTGTATTTTTAATTAGCAGTTTGCCTTACAGACACTGTACCAAGGACGAGAGAGAGAGTGTGAGGAAAGTAAAGAGACAGATAAGGAATAAAATATAGAGGTGGGGTGGGGGGGGGCTGGAAAAATAAAAGATGAGGTGGACAGAGGAATGGAAAGAGATCAGCCTGCTGGCTGTTAAATCCCAGGCCGGACTCGAGGGGACTTTGCTAATTGAGATCAAGTCACACAGAATATTCATCATTCCTGCAGGGCTATCAAAGGCACATTAAATATTCGGTGAGTGCTGATTTCCAGTGGACAGATACCATTCGCCGTCAAGCAGCCTTAACGCACTTGTCTGACATTTTTTCATAGCAGTCAAGCTGTTTATCTATTTCTCCTTTCTTTATTTCATAATTTAACACTCTGATGTTTTCTCATATTTGGTCAAATTATGCAATTCCCAGTGCAGGCAGAGTCTACGATGTTCTGTCAGTGGGTGATAAAATATAGTCTGATTATCCGACCGCCGCAATTAAAGAGCTGTGAGAACCGCCTTGCTTCGTTGCAAGCAGGGATCCCTTATGAAGCTATTAGCAGTGGAGCGAAGGTTAATGTTAAGCAATGGATTTACAGTAGACTGCAAAGTAAACACCAGCACAGAAGAGTATATCTCCATATCTATACAGCTTCTAATACAGCACAAGTATACAGTATTTAAAGTATGAGAACAATCATACAGATATGTACTGAATGCATAGAGTAACATAAAAATGGACATCTTTTTACGAAGTAAAGGAAAACAAATATTTTCAGCAATTAGACTGAATACTATACCACTACTATACCATCATTAATCAAATTTGTGGGATTGCAAACATTTTTTATTATTTATTGCTGTGATTATGTCCACTTATTTGTCTGTACTCATAATTGTAATTTCTATGATCTCTGCTTTTATTATCTGGGTGGTAGTTGGCAAAGGAACTCTCAAGAACAAATAAAAAAGACTCTCATAACAGCTGTCTTCACAAAATCTCACTTTTTACAGTTACTGGACTGATTTTCTTTTGCTGCAACTGCAGGAGGACATACTGTATGTTTAGAAAGTTTGTAAAGGTATCATTTTATGGCCTTGGATACACATACAGCAGGCATTATCCACAAAATGAATAGATTTTTAAACATTGGCCTTATATTTCGCTGTGAATGGGGTAAATAGAGCATTTGAAAAAAAAGTGTTTTAAAAGTAGCATGAAGCTAGCTGAAGTTGTTTATCTATTCCCAGTAGAAAACAAAATACCTGATAAGAGTATTTCCCTACTGTCCTATGAGCCTGCAAATTTTCACAAACAAATTGAAAAGTGATTATAAAGCCTTTGACACATTAACACCATGTCAGATGTACATTACATTCACATGCACACGGCCTTACAATCTGCAGCAGCCTCCAGCAGCAGGCCAGCCTGCTCCATGCTGAGCTAAATGGCCCATATATTCACCCTCTGTCTTCACGTGGGGGCTAATAGGCCTTTCCTTTTTCAAGAGTCTAACTAGCCACACAGAGGCACAACAACAAAGAAAGGCCTAATGGCCTCCAATTTCCCGCATTAGTGCCCATTTAATGGCTGACCTGCCCTCTCGTTAGGCAGCGCAGCATGGGAGCACTTCTCAGCTGTGCGCGCACACACACATACACACACACACACACACACACACACACACACACACACACACACACACACACACACACACACACACACACACACACACACACACACACACACACACACAGAGTCCTTCAGCCTTCCACAACTGCACTGCCTTGGGCCCCAGCAACACTTCCACCCCACGCTGAGACTGCATAATAGGCCAGTTTGTAAAAGGGCTGGCCTGTGATCAGTAGTGCATCCATTTGCTGAGTAATCAAGGCTCTTTTGTCTGAGTAGTGTGTGTGTGAGAAGGTGTGAGTGCGTGTGTGTCAAAGCGTGTTTGCACCTGCATGAGAGATGGAGGGAGGGAGATTCTCCCTGCCCATCGGTCTTTATTTGTGTGCCCATCGCTCTCAGAGTGTGTGTTTCCATGTGAGTGTTTGTGTGAGTAATTCCAAGATAAAGTGTTGCTGCCTGGAAAAGATCTCCTCCAATTTATGTCTATGGGAAAATACCAGCTGACATACAGTGCAGGAATAAAGGGAGCCTGACTAGAGCCACGGAGGGGCTGACGAGAGTGCGTTGTGTGTATGTCAGCTATGCCATAAAAATGCCATGGGTGGAGGATGACATTGGCAGGTCCTATTCAGGCCTATAGCAGTGAAAGACCCTTTAGGCCTGTCAGGTCCCCATTCCTCCCCGGTGAACAATACCCACTAAGAGCAGCTGTCTTAATAGCGTGAGGGACTGACAGCTTTAGGAGCGATGCAATGCTCGGAGCAGCATCTACACAAACTTTAGCTCAAACAACGCTCCGCTGTGTGACAACATAATACAATCTAACAGGATAGTCTACTGTTTGCCAGATAGTGAATGGATCTTGTACATTTCTATTACACATACGTCATTAAGGAACGTGAGCTGACAGTGTTGGCAGAGCTGCATCACATCGTTGTTCAGGAACCTCGTGTGTGAACGGATGCAGTGGCACGACGGCAAAAGATTCTTCCTGAGCGTGATGATGATTGGAACTAAACTGGATTTACAGTTTCCTTAGCAGGAAGACCAAAAATCTCTGCTGTCGTTTCGTTCGTTTTTTATTGAAGGGCTATGAGAGGGAATAGTGTGTAAATGTATTGTGTTTGACTGATGGAGCAATGTTTCCTTTTCAAAGTAAAGGCGGATTACTGAAACAAGTGGCTGACGTTTCAGCGTCTGATCTGATAATCACAGTGTGAACGTTTTGAGACTTCTCCTCAAAGCATTAGCTGGGAATCAATTGTGCAATGGTTTGCAACCGCAGCGCAGCTCCCCACCATCAACGTGGCTGTCAAAGCCAAGTATAATAAGGTTTCTCCCCAGGCTTTGCTCGCTATTGTTTTACATCCAGCCATTACCTAACCCTGTCTCCTCTGCCTAGAGCCTCACACATCCACATCCACCGCTCAGGCTTTCACGGAGAGGACGCACATCGGAACCACGCAAAACAGATCTCCAAATCTTCCCTAAACAAGGGTTCTCACTGCTCACGTCAAACATCACCTCCAGTCTATTTACTCCGGGAGTTTGGTTTCTATGGGACTAGCAGACCCATAGTGTTTGGGGTTCACATAACTCCTGGCAGGTCGTCGTGTGCGTTGCTGGCCCCGAGGCTGACAGGGATGGGCCGGTGCTGTCAGTGCTAGACAATGAGACAGAGCTTACACTGGGCTAACTCACGCTCCTCCATAACTGTGATTCATACTAATCCCACAACCTCTGCAATTAAGGCAATCACTCTGCTCCGACAACGTTAACTAAAGATTTTAAACCCCGTCGTATTATAGCAGAATGGAGTCGACCAACCCTGATTGGCGGCCTAAGATGAGAAAATAAACAGTGTTTGAAGATTAGATGATTAGAAGATTAGATGAGTTAATTTGGCCCTTCAGGCAAGAAAAAGGCGGAGAGCGATTTTTGTCCTTCGTGAAGACACTGGATATCTTAATCAACCATCATAATGGCACATCTTTTTCTTTCTTTCTTGATTTTTTTTTTTTCAAACATCTTCGACCAACAGAATGTGAAGAAGAGCCCTGTGGGAGAAGGCGCTCCCTACCTTGCTTTGGAAAGTTTTCCCATATTGAACTGACTCAGCCTTGAGGATAAGCAGATGAGTCTTGGATTAGGGATGAGATCGGAATGCTCTCTTGGATTTCTTTCTACTGGGTAGAAACGTTTACGGTTTCCACTCCCTGAATCTGTAAAATATGATGGAAATTATTGATACATGTATTTTTGGGGAAATTTCTCCCTTTGAACTTCACCTTTTGTTGAGAATGAAAGTTCATTCTTGACCTTGGAAACAGCAGCTGAAAAAAAATATCACTATAAGGTCCACAAGATCTTCCTCTGCAGATGGAGCTGCCTAGATGTTCAAATTTCCATTTTTAGCTGAGCACTTGAAGGACTTCTCATCCTAGGTTTTAAGCCAACATGGATTCATTCGAGCTAACACTGACAGGAAAAATCTTAAAAAAACTGAAAATGCATCTGGTGATAAAGATCACGTGAAAAGTGTGATATGTCTGAGAGGACCTTCACTTTTTGTGTCAAACATTTCTCTCCAAGTTCATTAACCTCCATAATTAAATCCTTCACAATTCTAAACATGTTGGAGTAAATCATTATTTGTAGTGGGATCTCGTCATTTGTCCAAACAGTTCTCCACAGTGGAACAATACTTTGGGATGCTCATGATCAGAGAAAAAAGAAAACTGAGTCCACAGAAACACTGCAGCTTCACCCCTCTGGTCGGTAAATGCTTAATTTAAGCTCCGCTCCAAACTATTTTATTGCAGGCTCATTAGCAACCACGGCACCGTGGCCATGCTAAGCAGGTGGGAAACCTTTGACCTTTACACACACACACCCTACATTCCTTTGTCAAGTCCCCATTACTAAGTTACCACTCCTCCGAAATGGGCCATAACCCTTTTCCTCCTCCTGCTCCCTGCTGCAGCATTAGTGAGTGGTACTCTGGACTGTTGAGACAAATTTCTCTATAAAATGTATAAGCCATGAAAACAGCTTCAGATGGGCAGTCAAACAAAGAGGAAAGGATAGTTGAATTATCTGAAACTCAAGTCAATCTAGTGACAAAGGGGAATGGAGGAGTGGTGAGATGGAACGGAAAAAAAATAAATCTCAACTTGACAGATTTTTATTTTTTTTAAAAGACACTGCTCTTCCTCCTTTTCATCCCTCTGTTTATTTCCCTCCTGGTGAAAGTCACAATGAATTGAAGTTCCACTATAGCTGCCTGATCTTTTGTAGCTCTTTTACAACCTGCCAATTACTCTTAACACTGTCGGGGGGCAGGTTTGGCTCGAGACCAAGTTGCAATGAAAATCGTCTTAAAAGCCCTCTCTGATTACTGAGAGCACCAGAGCTCATTGTGAAAACGGCTCAGTATGCACACAGTATGTGTTGATTTTATACTTTACTTGTGCATCCCTTGGCAGGATTTCTCCAAACTGTCTAGTTGAATGACAGTATTTCAATCAGAGACTGACCCACTCACATATAAATTAAAACCAGAGGAGGGTTTGAATCCACACACAGCCTGAGAAAATCACAGGCATTTAACACAGTAGAAGGCAAACTTTACTGTGCAGGATAGGTAGACAGTAAACAGGTTTAAGAAAAAAAACTTTCCTGGATGAATAAAGGTTAGAAAAATGACAAACACACCACATTGTGTACTATTAGGCGCAGTGCATGATTATCCAGCTATTTGAGCGAGAATCTAAACAGACAGGGAGGCTGGGTTGTCAAAGTGTGCAATCAGAGAGACATTTAAACTGTCTCAGCCAACATACATCAGAACCTGGGGTCACTTGGTACATATCGCACTTCTTTGCTGCATCTGGCCTTAAAAGCAGACTTTATGCAGACAGCAGCATGCGGTGGAATGATGAGGGAAGCGTACTTTAAGAGGTCTGTTAGTGTGTGTGTGTGTGTGTGTGTGTGTGTGTGTGTGTGTGTGTGTGTGTGCGTGTGTGTGCGTGTGTGTGTGTGTGTGTGTGTGTGTACTGTACATTTTTGACTTCATGCCACCAAGTCAAGCACAGTCTCCTATCCAGAGGAGGGAGTGAGTGGGAAGCCGCTGGAAGCCATAAATCGGAAACCCCACAGCACATTTTCTTCACTTCTGTGACACATTTATTGTCATTTTTTCGTTTTCCCCTTTTCCTTATATTGTCCTCAGCTCTCATCCATATTTTAAAACTGCACACTCTTAAACTTTAAACTGAATTGATCCTGCACTCTTTTTAAAAACAAACCTCAGTGTGTGAGCAGAGTGTGTGCGGGCAGGGGGGAAATGATTTGCCAGCGTAGCTGCATGTGTTTTCTCTATGCATGTTTTATGCTTTAAAGTCCGCTCAGTCTAGAGATGCTTTGGTCACAAACGGAGTGTGAGGGTTGCAGCAGGCACTGCATCTGTCACAGCTGAGAGGTTTTTCTTGGGAGAGGCAGAGTGGAGCTGCATGTGGAGAGATGAGCTCACTGAGAAACAGATTTCTGCCAGGCTGTGGCATAAAAGCTGATGTCAAGGCACAACAGGATACTGAACCAATGAACAAGATGACCTGCTCACAGTATTGGGTCGGGAGAAGCATGAGTAACAAGTAAGTCTGTGACGGACATGGAACGCCAGTGAGTGACAAGACAAACTCTGCAGTTACCTCCATGCTGCAGGATATGATTAATGATGAGTCATTAGCAGTGATCAACAATTTTGTGACATGACAATAATCCCCTATGATCTCGCAGACTCGCTAGTACAGTTCACTTTAATCATGAGCTTAATATAAATATGACTGAAACTGTGGGGAAAGTGAGTGCATACACAGTTACAGTAAGTGCTGGTGAGCAAAGAGGCCAAATAGTGTAGAACATTTCAAAGAGGAGAGGATCAAACGGATCAAAAATGTGGTGAGAGTGTGCACATACATATGCATCACTCTTATGACACATGTTGTCTTTGGGCTCTAAAAATATGTATTTCCAGTGTTTCAGCCTCAGCTATCATAACTCATAATCCAGAACCACTGGAATATGGAGTTATACATGTAAATCAAAGACATGTAGTGTTGTTTTTCAGAACGGCTCACAGTCACTTAGATCCTTCTACTCAGTGAGTTCATCTTTAAGACCAGTAAGAGCTAACACTGTTCAGGCTCAACCACCTTAAATATCACTTTTCACAGATACAACCACAGTGATGGCATGCTAACAGTGGATATGTCGATGTCTAGTTCAGTTGCAACAGGACAGATAGTAGGCCTAGGAGTAGGTAGAGAAAAAGCAAGCTATTATAGGTGGTCTCTGTTAGTGCACAGCGTTGGAAGGTCTGCTTTCTCACTGTAACCATAAATAATAAACAGGTTACAAAATTACTGCATTGTTTCAAATCAATTTGCTGACTTTCATTCAGCGAATTCTTGTTCTTTTGAATTAGAAGAGCTAGCATGTTCAGCCAAATCAAACAATTAAGAACAAATCCATTGCAAAAAAATCATAAACATTTTTACTTTATATCAAACCTCCATTTATTTGAAAACCAATAATTAAAGCCGATTTAGGACAACAGCATGACACAACAGTACAGTGCATGCAATAAATACATAAAGTCTGTATTTAATATTTTGTCTTATAAATTTAAAAAAACATAAAAAACCAAAACAAAGAAACACTATAATCTACATACAGTACATTACATGCATGTGTTTCAGTTGTTATGCATTAATATTTTAGTCATTATTTGACATATGCAGAGAATCCCTTGTAGTAGGTACTCCTATAATATAATAACATACATGCAGCAGCTCAGCACGCTACGTGTTGGTACTCTCTGAGCCCAGTACTTGAACTTTCTTTTTTTTTTTTTAAACAACAATAAAGCCTCTATCTATCTAGGCTATATTGTCAAGTTTCTGGTTATTTTGTCATTATTTCCTTGACTTTATTTACCATAATGTATCCACTTCAGCTCACACATTTCATTGAGTAAGCCGCTTCCTTAAAAAATAAGATTCTGCCAATAACTCTAAAAGGTTTTGGTGGGAGCGTGCTGCCATCCTGCAGCAGCCACAGCAGGCGGGGTTCTGCATATCACGGCGCTGTGGCAGCTGGTTTGGTCCATGCAGATTGTTTCTGACTGATGGAGCGGAGATGTTTTTACTTTACTGGCTCTAGAACAACATTTACTGCACTCCTCTGCTGTGGCATAGTGCCTACTGCTCAGTACAAATTAGGCCCTCATGCACACAAGCAGCATGCACACTGGTACACATACACACTGCATAAATACACACATTTTCATACATCCACTGCTCTAATTGCAATGTTGGAACAGTAGCTCTTCATGTTTTTTTTTTTTTTTTATTCTAGGGGAAACTCTTTTCTAGCAAAAGAAATCACAGCACTTCATATCTTCCGTAACCAAATGTGACACTTCTGACTTAGGCAGGAAGGATACAGTTGGGGAAGTGGAGAAGGAGGAAAAGAGACCCCTCTGATCCAGAAACCCAAAACCTCATTGCAATTTAGTCATCGGTAGAAGGCAATTAGCGAGGGAAGGACTGGTCTTTGCCAGAGCAAGCAAACGGGTGACACACGCTGAGGGTAAACTCTGTGTTTTGCAATGAAAGCACAATTTTGCTGTGCTAATAATGTGACAACAGGCAATGGTTGTTATTTAGATAATAGCAAATGCAAGTTTAAACTTTAAAAAGAAAGTGCAAAGAAAGTTTTATTTTGGTGGAAACTAAGGAAAGCAAACAGGAGGTTAACAGCATTTTCTGAATAGAAAGACTGTGGCGCTCATCCAACAGGGAGGGAAATGAATGGAGGATTTATCATAGATGATTAAAGGCATGAAGTGGAACGCCTATCTTTTTGTCTCATGTCTCGTTTCAAATGAGGATTTATTTGGACAAGGCTGGGCCGGAAGTTCAAACGTTTAATACTCCTAGGTAATAAACGACACCTTTTGGTCCAGCTGATCATTGTGATTCACTTTATGGATAATTGATTGAAGACACAATCTAGTATGAAAGTGCTGTGGGGCAAAGATGATTAAAAGTGAAGAGATCTTTTTTATTTGTTTGTATATTAAATATACTGTATTGCAGATAACTTAGACATCATTTGACAATAAGGTTAGGCAACCCAATCGCTATAAAAGAATGTTGAATTGAAGATTCTGTGAAACCGTTTTTTATGCTTATTATAAAATCTGCAAATGGCAACTACGATAAGCGTTGAGGCAAAATTTAGATTATGGCAAATAATAAGGTAAGTTTAGTGTTGGTTAGCTAAAACGCTAGGTTAAAGTTAGAGAAAGATCATGGTAACGTTAATTGGAGGTGTGTGATGAGACATGAACCAGTGATAGGACACGCAACACCACCTCCCTGACCTCCACACCTGTTTCCAGCTCACAATATAAACGGCACACTACTTCCTGCATCAAGGTATTGCACAGTAAGGTGCAGAATCACAGGGATACTGGGGTGGAGAATTTTAATTTTTAATTTTTAATTTTAAAAAGCTAAACAGATTACCAGTTTAAGACTACTGAGGAAAAAGAGGCTACACATATTTCCTGTGTCAGCTAACAGATTAAAACCTTACAGGTTTCCATCCAAATACTACGAGTATTGTGAGCTCTCTGGCTGATGGACACTGTGCTTCCCAGTGAAATGTAAGTGGTTGTGTAATTTATGTCAAGAATAATATTCCCCCCAATGTGTTATTGATTCTGTAGATATTTCTTAATATTTGCTCTGGCAGGAGGTTGACTTTCAGCTGCAGGATGCTGCTGTTCAGTGGACCAGGAAAATTGACTATAATTATCATAGGCCACTTAAACTTAATCTAATGAAAATTACTTTAGAAAATAGTTTGACCTCTTAGAGCAGGTTTTTTTTTGTCTTAGCATATTGCAGCTGATTTAAGGGTGAAAACCCAACACAACATTTAATATGGATCATGTTGTCAAGATTTATCAAATTTTAATGGTTTGCATATTTCTGAAAACACTTGCTTCAAATATGTATTTTCCCATCTGTGCAAATACCCCGTCAACACATTCACAACTTGCCCATTGTACTGTAATCTACACTGTTGTGTCTAAAATATGAAATCCACTGCGTTTGCAAGACAGGTGTCATTTCCGATGAGGTCACTGGCCGAGGCACCAAGCCAAACACTAACCGCTGTTATTCTTTTCCTTAAATCACGCTCTTCTGTTTCTTTTTTCTCTCTATCTTGGTTTGTGATCGCCTCATTCTTTATTTTTTCACTGACCTTGTTTGTTATTGGGGTTCCGAGTTCATTTCATTTCCCGCCCACTGCTGTGGAAACCCCTCACAGAAACCCAATACTGTCTTTCTTTCTAAAAGTGGAAACTGTTCTGCTTAATGTTCCTGGATAATGAAATGTTGGCTGTCACAGGAGGCAGGACGAAGGCTACATGCTCTAAAGACAAGCTGTTGAAGTGATCTTTATTTTCTTTTAGGTCTCTGTCTAACAAATCAGTTATCAACTATTCTGATAGGACTGTTTGTAGTTCCAAAATAGCAAATATGTGAAATGAAATGTATAACAATGTCCTTTAAAGAATCGTTGATTAAGAAAGTAATTCCTGATGTTGGTTTCCAGACTTAAAACACTGAAGAAGTTGATGTACAAAATGTCCCACCTGGCGATTATTTGCCCTGAAATGAAGTCTCTACAAACATAACTGCAAAAAGATGCATACTAATTACAGTCAATCAAAATTATTAGGACTTTCTGTATATTTCATTTTAGTGTTTGCTGCCAAAATGCTGCCTCATTTTGATTTGTCCTATAAGCCTTGTTTCTGGCACTTCTAGAAAAAGAAAAGGGGACCGGAAAAAAACCCTTGAAGACAAGTGAAATATTTGTTAGTATATGTATGTTTTTGCAGGGCATTGAAATAGAATGAGCCAACCCTGTCTGTCAGAATTTAGATTTTTAACCGAATAATCTGCAACAGCAAATACTTTTTCATTTGGTTTATGTTTATATTAAGGCACCCACAGCGAGACCCCACAGCACTTGGTTAACATTAGGGAAAGATTGTGGTCCTGGTTAAACAAGTGATTTGAAGTACAGGACAGGATGTGTTTACTTTATTAATGTTTAACTGAAACCACAATCTTTACCTAACCTAAACCAGAGTGCTTTTACCTAAACTGAGCCGCAAGCAAGACTTTGTTTGTTTGATTTGTTTGATTTATTAGACAGTAACAGAAATAAATGCATAACAAGATGCCAACACAGTGACATTGTACATTTATCAGAACTGTCGAGGATAACACAAGAAAGTTACAAACTTATTTCCATTGTGGTCCTCATTATAGTCTGACAAAGATGTCCAGGACTAAGGATCAATAAAAAAGACCTACACTTTGTACGACCACCATCCAACGACTTGCGTGCGGTACATGTCCATACAGTAAGTGCAGCTCTTCCTATACAAGAAAGCCAGGGAACCTAATCCAGGCAGAAAATATATTTCCGCTCAAAAAAAGAATTAGAAACTAATTATCAAATGCAATTTTTAGGAGACAGGGTTGCAGGAATACGAGTTAGCTTAGCATAAAAAACATTTATTTTACTGACAGGAACAAGGTCTGCATCAGCTACTGTTTATACTCCCACAGCACCCTGACAGACCAGGGGGAAAGAGGAGGAGAGCATTGGGAGCAAGCCACCCCCACGCAGCTACCTATCTACAGTATCTATACCTCTTTCTTCACTGTACTCTTTCTGTCTTCCTCTGAGACCCAGAAGAATCACCTCCCATTGGTTATTCCTCATGCGCCATCTCAACTTTCATCTCCAGCCAACGACCTGTCCTGGTTGCACGGGAGAAAATACGAGAAGAAAAACGCAACCAAAACAAGAGCGGGTAGCTTGAAGGGGGGACAAAAAGAAGGTGAAATGCATTTTCCAGGTTCTTTTTTATCATCAGATACACATCTGGATATCTACAGAGACCTGGTACATAATCATTTCAATATATGCAAGTGTCTCTGGAGGTTAGAGAACAGGAGATAGACAGAGGGAACGAGGCAGAGGCCAAGATTGTCTTCCCGTGTCATTCAGGTTCAGGACTTAGCTTCAAAGAAAACACAAAGGGGCCCCATTTGGAAATGAATTTTCTCCACGAACTATCATCTCATAACACAAATATTACCATTAATGACTCAATTTCCTGATAATTTCCTTATCGACCCCCCTAATTGGGCCCATTTGTTTGCTTTGTCATCCTCCAGTGATATGGGCCTTTTGTTATTAGAAGCAGACAGGGGACTCATGTGGGAACCTGATGACTTATTCTGCTGTAGGAGGGGGACCCCCACAGCTGCTGAGGAGCCCCTGCAACACACATTACGACTATAGAGGCAGCCCCCATCCTGCAACACCAAGACCCAGCAGCAGCAGCAGTGGAAGCTTTTTAAATTGCACTTACTGGTAGCACGCTGACTCAAGAGCCTCTGTCTTTATCTCTCTCCCCTTCTCTTTCTCTCTTGCTTACCCTCCCTCACTTTGTCTCTCTCCGTTACCCAATTGTCTCTCTTTCTGGTTCCTCTCTCTCTCTACAATGGGCCTTCTACAGAGGAGCTGAATCAGCTGAGGCCAGTGCTTTCCAAGCTTCCCTCTGCTCTCTGCTGGACACTGAGCCTAATTAATTGGCTGTATTGTCCCAGAGGGAGCAGAGCCAGCAAGGGGAAAGGGGTAAATAGGGAAAACGTGTTGGGCAAAGGAGGAGAGGGCATGGCTTTACTCTATCAGATGCATTTCTTTTCTGAAAGACAGAGAGTGCGAACATGTGTGCTCTTGTGTCTGAGGTGATTGTGAGAGAGAGAGAGAGAGAGAGAGAGAGAGAGAGAGAGAGAGAAAGTGTGGATTCACAGCCCCTCACCCCACTACAAGTCTTATCTGTGAGAGCTAATGAGTGATGGATTAACCTGGGATCACCCCTAGCAAATTGAGATGACCCCACAAACTTACCCTAAGTACCCTCCCAGAAGTCTGCATTCCACTTCACACAACCAAACAAATACACACACATACATCAGCCTTTGGTGTTATTTTCTCTCAGAAAGTTTCATCCTCCTTAAAGGTAGGTCTCTGTGTTTTGACGTACAGGTTGCTTGTAGAGTTAGACATCCAATCAATAGGCATAAAGCATAAAGCATAAAATGACAATGCTTTTCACTGTTTCCAATGATCCTGATTTCTTCATGTGACTCCAGAAAAATATCACATTTTCAGTGGATGTGGAGCACCTGTTTAAAAGCATAATTTGGGACAAATCTATCCAAGACCCGACTGCAGAAATTATCATATACTCCGAAGTCTAATTTCCAACAATTATACACATCAGTCTAAAAGGAAGCGTTGCCTGCCAAGTGTCCTTTCCTCAAGTTTATTGTAAATCTGTCTACTTTGTACTGACCTCTGCTGACTGAGATCTCTTTGTGCAACCGTGTCAACCTGCTGCCTGCAAATGCAGATTCATCTACCCAACAGGCTGCCATCCCTAAAAAACAAAGATAAAAAGCTGACGCATGACTCTTAGCTGCCTTGTCTTTATAACCAGCATCACTGTTGGTTATACAGACAATCAGAGGCCCACACACATACACTCAGACAGGCACACACAAACAAAACTGTGACTTCAAGGCATCCATGACGACCGAGTGCTACAAACCTCCAGTGGCTTTCTGGCTGCCACACACACACACACACACACAGCCTGCGCCATGACTTATATGGGAAAGACAAAGACGTTGGTGATAAATCACCGTCTATTCACACACACACACACACACACACACACACACACACACACACACACACACACACACACACACACACACACACACACACACACACACACACACACACACACACACACACACACACACACATTCAGTTAACTAAAATCTATTAGCATTACAGGATAACTGCATTAAACCCCTTTGCAACTCATTCTACATCTATTTACAACATAATTAACCACCGAAGACACTTTATTCCTCAGAGGCAGCTGATTCACACAGATGATGACAGCAGTGTGCTACAGAAACAGTGGGGGGCGCTCTAATCTACATAACAGGCTGCTGTGTCGGGGTGTAACGTTGTCCAGCCATTAATCATAGCTGTGAGGGTTGAGGACCCTTGCTTTGGCCTGATGTGCTCACGCTCGTGCTAGGTGGTCCTGTCGACGAGCAGCGCGACAGCTGCCAGAGAAGTTTTTGCCAGGACTTTCACCTTGAATCAAATGCTGAGCTGCTGCAAATACAAAAGCCTCCTTCTCTTTTATTTCTTTCTCTCTCTTTCACACATAAGCGGTTATCTGTTTTCTATTGTTGTTGTTGATGTTGTTACAGCCCTATCAGCTACAGGGAGATTTTGGGGGAATTGTAACAAGCTGTGCCAAGGTAATAAGTGTGAACAGGCTTGGATAATTGTGGCATAATGTAACAGCACATGCTACACCAACTGCAGTGCTTGTTCTGATATTTTACTTTGACCTGAAAGTACAAGAAGGAATATGATTTTACTATTAATCTCATTAATATTGTAATCACCGCAAGGAACAGCCCAGGGCTCAGCGCAGGAGAGGGACGTTTTTTTCTTCTCTTTAAATTACTTTCTCTCTGTCTTGTTTCCTTTCCTGTCGTTGCCTCCAGCATGCATTATTTGCTTTGGCTGCAAACACTCGCCCTCCTCTTGGTAACTGTTCAGTAACCTGCTGCCACACAGAGGTGCTGAGGTCATCAGCCCTGATCCTCTACAGCACCGCTGGCCCCGGCCTCAGGATCAGGTCTCACATATGTATACACACACACTCACTCACTTTTTAACTCTAAAAAGCTGCCAATGCCTACGCATTCATCCTCTCAGACAAATGCACAGGACCAGGCACTCTCTCTCTCTCTCTCTCTATCTTTCTCTCTCTTTCACACACACACACGCACACAGACACTCACTCACAATGTTTTCTTACCCTGTTTACTGGTCCCTTTATGGCTCCCTGTTAACAAGTGAGACTGCTCTGGTCTTTCTATTGTGGCGGCAATGAATCAGGATATTGCTACCAGTGTGTTTCAGACCTGATGACTGCATGAATGAGTGACGCTGGCTTGTGCAGAAACTAGCGAGTTTATAGGGGAACTCTGTCGATTTTACATATCAAAGTCTGTTTACAGGTCTTGGAGAGTTCTCCTACATATATAAAACAAGTTGTATAAAAGCCTTTTTTGGCTCTTGAGGGAGCTGCGTGAAGTCTGATAAATTGCCTCAAGTGATGTCACGTGAGTCGGTATCGGTTGAAAATGAAAATAATCTGGTGGTGTGGAGTTGACAAGACCTCTGCTGCTCCTCATCTCTACCTGAGGCTAGCGGCTCGAGGCTACATTAGCTACTAGCATAACTAGCATTCACTGTTCATTCACAGTAAAAATGGGACCGATTGTGTCCTGCCTAGTTGGCCTCTGTCACCTCTGTATGACAGCGTTTACTCTGTGGTGCAAAATATGGCTGCTTGATATATATTAGAGACAGGCGGGCTGTGATTCATGGAGCTGATGAGTGAGGCGCTGTCTTGTGTGTAATATGTGAACACATGCTGATATTGTTTGGCGTGGGTTTTAATTACCCTTAATCATCTGGTACCCGCTCGACACAAACGTTTCCATTACACACAAACACCTCTGTCTCTGTCTCTCTCTCTCTTTCTCTCTCTCTCTCTCTCACACACACACACACACACACACACACACACAAACACGCACATTCCGTGATTCATGCCAAAACCAAAGCACACAGAGATCCTCCCCTCGGCTAAGACAAGCTTTCACTATGGCATCAAGTCGGCAATTAATTCATTAACAGACACGTCTCCCCAGGCGCTGAATAGCTGTTCACATCCTGGACAGAATTACTGTTCACACACACACACACACACACACACACACACACACACACACACACACACACACACACACACACACACACACACACACACACACACACACACACACACACACACACACACACACACACACAGTTATCAACAGAGACTAAGAAGAGCATCTTGTCTCTGTCTGTCGCTGGGGGAATTAAACACGAGGAGCGACCTGTTGAGTAGCGTATGTGTAAACAAGTGTGTGAGTGTGTGAACATCTTGGAGTTGCCTGTATCCCTCATGTCCTTCGAACACCTTTTGTGCAACAGCTAGCAGCACTTTTGCAGATGTTTGGGAGTCATCCTAATCATGTTTGAACACTGTTTTGGTGAATTTGTAATGTATTTAACTTTTTGCACCTAAGGCGACCAGCTATAATCGAGCTCTCGGCATGATCCAATAATAATAATGAAGCAGCTGTCATCGCTGCAAAAAAAGCCTACTTCAAGTCTGTGGTTTGAAAAAGATTAATCAGATTGTTAAAAAAAACCTTAGTGTGCAGTATGCCCAGATTTCTCTCTTGAGATTGTACCTGACAGAGTAAAAACATGGTACGGAAGTGTGAGTGTGTGTGTGTGTGTGTGTGTGTGTGTGTGTGTGTGTGTGTGTGTGTGTGTGTGAGCTACTTCTGCAGAGTGCAGCTAATATTAGAGAAGTGCTGCATTGAAGGATAAAAAGATGAGGAAAAGATCAGTTTGGATCTCATCGGCCAGATCAATTATCACCAGCTGCTGTTGGAAGAGCGCACCACAGAATGGATGGAAAATGCAAAACACACACACACACACACACACACACACACCACACACACACAGAGCATGTTTTCACCCACAGGTATGCAGCAGCGATATTTCTGATCATAAATGGGAGTATGATGAAGATAACGACAATCTGAGTTCCTGGCCTGGCTGGATGTTGTGATAAACCAGCCACAGTCCTCGGTAAGTTCAAGCACCAGCGAGGGTGACAAGAGGAAGTGAGTGCAGGCCAGAAGCCAACAGAGTAACGCAATATGGCTTTCCTTCAGAGGCAATATGGCTTCTGACCAAACCATTTCTCAAAAACAAGGTCGAGGTTCCATTTCTGGTACAGAGACCTGCGCACACACACTCACACTGGCTAAAAATGTGGACTCACACTGAGCGGGATCTGTGTTGCATTATGTGTTGTAGCCAAAGCAATGAAACAAAACCACGGCCGCAGAAATGTTCACTTTACCCAAAGGACCCTGAATTCAACAACAGACACACAGGCTGTGAAATTTCAGAACAGATTGTGTCTTTTCTGACAAGTGAACACATTATATCACCCCAAGCAGTGCGACCTGAGCTTTGTCAAAGGGAGTGAAATGGATTTTTAATGAAAATTATCTTTTTCCACTTGGGACTAATACCAGACAATATGCAAATAGCTCCAGTAAAACACAGGTACAGATGCGTTTGGGATTTAGTTTTTAGTTTTATAAATGGAGGCAGCCTTCCTTGTGTTTCTCTCTCAGAACAAACACAAACACTTTCTAATTACCATTTTGTGTGCTGTCGTATCTGTATAAACTCATTTTTAAAGGCCTGTCAGAATTAATTATCTGTGCAAAATGGAATTCCATCAAAATTGGATTGTTTCTCACAGGCCTCATGACAAGCAACAACTAGCTCCAAAATTCCAGCTCCAAATGGTTGCTGCCAAATGCTGACATTAATAGCTTCAAGATCTTCCACTGCTTCAACATACTCAACAGTATCTGCATTATTTGTCATCTATTGCCTCCATTTGAGCCTAAATTATTATGATTCTGAATTATCTCAAACCTGGGATTGTATGGTCTATGGTTACAGAAGTACTCAAAGTAGCATTTTTTTTAAGTCGATTGATTGTAATGGCTCTAATCATCATTATTGTTAAAGTGCTCATATTATCCTCATTTTCAGGTTCATAGTTGTCTTTAGGGGTTGTACCTGAATAGCTTTCTGTAGTTTAATCTTCAAAAAACACTACATTTTTGTTGTACTACACATTGCTGCAGCTCCTCTTTTCACCCTGTGTGTTGAGCTCTCTGTTTTAGCTACCGAGTGAGGCATCTCACTTCTGTTCCAACTTTGTTGGGAGTCTAACAATGCTCAATAGCTAGGTAAGGACTACTAGCCAGTCAGAAGCAGAGTATGAGGGGGTGCCATGCTAGCAGCTAGGCGATCATTATAACGTGTGTTACAAAGTGATGCACGTTTGTCACGGAAGTAAAGGCTGGACTACAAAATGGAGCATTTTGTGAACAGTGTTTTCTGTTAGAGATGGTAAGTCCCTTTGGGGTGGACTTTGGGCTTTTTCACTTTGTAAACCTATAACGTGCACAAAATGATATATAACACAATAAAGGAAAGGCAAAAAGCCACAAAGCGTAATATGAGCACTTTAAATACAAATACTTGAATATCTTTCTGGAGCCAGACAGTCAGAATTCTCACACTGAAACACCGACATGGATGTACTCTGTCTTCCTTTAAACCAGGCCTGGTTTTGGTCCAAAAAGGATGGTTCAAGGGCCATGAACATGAAGATGTCACCATCTAATCCGTTAAATCTATTTTCAGTTCACAAGGTAAAAAACAATGCAAACATTGTTACATTTCAAATAAACCACCTGACCTCACTCAACAACAAAAAGACAACACATCACATCATATTCTTGAACCAACTATGTATTTTTTTTCATTATCCGTGTTGTTACGATTCATACATTCAGGCTCCAGCACTGTGACAGCACTCAACAGCTGTCATCTGAACTTCCAGTTCTTTCAATTTCAAATGCAACCACCTTTTACTGTAAATACCTGGCATATATTCTCAGCAAAATTAGCAATGAGCAGCCTCTCACTTTAAACCTCATAAACACACAGACACATCTGCACAAAAACATATACAAGTATATATCCTCAACAGGACCATTGGCAGCAAATGGATATCCCAACACAATACATACAGAGCTATAGAGTCCCCTGTGATCCCAAAACATGCTGCAGGATGTTTGTCATTATTACTGCCTTTCTTGCTGCATTTGTATGTGTATTTGTGTGTTTGTGTGTGTGTGTGTGTGTGTGTGTGTGTGTGTGTGTGTGTGTGTGTGTGTGTGTGTGTGTGTGTGTGTGTGTGTGTGTGTGTATCTTAGTGTAACTTTGTGTATCTTTTCTGGCTGTCTTTTTTGTTTTTAGATATACCGATCGTCATCCTTGCTTATAGTACGTGCTTGCTCAGTGGCCCTTGTTTCTGTCTGTCTGAAAGATATAACAAAATCTAAAACAGAAGGGTGAGCCAGTCGTCTGGACCTAGAGCGACTTATTTTTGCAACGGTTTACAAAACGAGCCATAAACACTGATAAGAGCTCAGGAAAAAGTGATTCTTCAAGTGAGAGAGCGGCCATTCCCCCCTGTTTGAACTAGCGGCTTAAGACCTGAAGAAAACTCTGTGTGTGTGTGTGTGTGTGTGTGTGTGTGTGTGTGTGTGTGTGTGTGTGTGTGTGTGTGTGTGTGCGTGCGTGCATGCGTGCGTGCGTGCGTGCGTACAGGTTTGTGCATGTTGGTAAGAAGAGGTGAGTGCTGACTGAAGAAGTGAAGGTGAGGAATAGTAAGACAGTGCAAAGTGCAAAGCTACCCTGTCAGTTTATTCCCAGCTTTGTTTGCTGTGAGCGGGACTAACAACACATCCCGCCGGCACCTTTGAAGATGAAGGATGCCGGTTTATAAAGGTGCACGGTGAGCTGCTCAAACATTAACCAGACCGTTGGTCATGTCTGAAAGGTACCACACGAACATGACAGCAAGGTGACATCTGAGGAAAGGCCTGTAGAACATATTTGTTCCCCAGATTGTCATTATCTGATGCGTGCAGGATGACTGTAAACACCTCACCTATGTAAGCAACAATGAACTTGATGGAAAAAATAAACACCCTCTAATATTGTAACACTGTCAGATCAGACTGTGATATTTGATCGTTTTTATCACCTTTAAAAGTTTATTTCTTATAGCTTTTGAACGTTAGAGCATCTCTATGATTACATTGTCGGCATTAAATTCTTGTCTAAATAGGGCATTTACATTTTAGCATTTTCTATGCTGCAAACTTCTTGTATAAGAGATGAAACAACGGTAAGCAAGAAACTTTCTTTTTGAATGTGTCTGAGAAAGTGCCCAAAATCCTGAAATTTATTGTTGCTGATACCATCGTTATCAAACTCCGCTGTAGCTGTTCTGGAATTATCTTAGACCTCATTAGGGTACGGGCAATCGTCCAAGAAAATAAGAAAAATATGCCACCAAACATCAGTATGTGCACAGCTTTTTTTAAGTGTTTACTTATGTTTGCTTAAAGATTTTGTTTGAATTAATATTCACATCTAGCCGAGCAGGATGTTTGTTTTTTTTTGTTTTTTTTTAACCTTGAAACCTCTTGGTTTCAAGTTGGAAGCGCACTCACATATCACAGGGCATAAAAACAACTTTAATAGTTTTATATAAACAAGTGGTTGTTGCTTTAAAACTCAATTATTTTAATGGGTATCAAATCAACCATGACAACTTTTCTGTACCGCATACTTGCTCCTGTCAGTCAGATGCCACTGAACAGCACCTGGGAACATTTGAGTGTGATTTCTGCAGTTTATATTTTGACATACAGTGATGCAGAACGAGCAGCGGCTCTGTTCAAATCATCCAGCTGATACTCGGCTTTAGGGCTGGGAGACTCCTCATGTGCAAAAAGGAGTAGCAGTGAGGGTAGGGGGTAAAGGACCTGAGATAATCACTTCCAAGTCACTTATATGTTATAGTTTCAATGCACCAAGGGAACTGTGAATTTCGTGGAAGAAAGGAAGAAAAGGTTTCTTCCTGTCCCAGCAGCTTTTACATTTCCATTGGCCCAATAAGAGGCATCTGGAAAAAAACACAATTGTCAAAATACTCTGCTGGCCCACAGGCCATGGAAATGTCACTCTACTGCCCCTTTATTTCCTCATTCCTCTCCCTCACACATTTTCCTCATCATACTCCCCCTCTCTCGCTTATGTCTGTCTCTTTCATTTCCACTATTGTCATCCTGCTCCATCTCCAGCCCCTCCTTCTCTCTGTGCTGCAGTCCTCTCGTTCTGCATGCCTTTAAGCTGTCTTTCTAATCTGTCTGAATTATTCAAGACACTTTCTTTTTACCCCAAATGTCAAGTAAACTGCACAAACCTGAAAACGGGGTAACTTAGGGATGAAAATTACATTTACGGTTAATTTGCATTGAAAGAATTTATTCTTTGACTGCAGCCATTTCTCATCATAACTAAAACAATGTCACCTTTCCTTACTTTGTGAGTTGAGTGGGTTTTTTCTATGAGACTCATCAGTGTATTCTGACAGGCCATGGTGTATCCATCATTTTCTCACAGTAAAATTACAAACTATTTTTTTTAATTTATTTTTTTACCACTGCTACATACCCAGATTAACATCTCTAAACTGAGATTGAAGCATGTCTCTGTTGTGCCTGTGGTGCTGCTTATTGAACCCAATGCATTAGAAGTGTTTCCTTAGCTGTGGAGAGCCAATAACTGAAGTGGATCAAGGTGCACACTCAGGAGCGTCCTTTAAGATCCCGAGGAAAAACACAGAGACACCCCTGTGTGTGTTTTTTTTAGGTCTTTTTTTTTTTATGGAAAGAAAATATCAGTGAATATCAGTTCCAACACCACACAGTGCCAGACATTTGACTGCACACAGAAACACACTGCTGAGAGTCCAGAGACACTCACGGTGCTGTCATTTAGGAGAGTGCAACGAGAAACTCTCGGAAGTCTGTGTGATCGCTAAAGTTGTCCCACTGAACACACAGATCCATCTAACACACCTCCTTCCATTGTTCACTGCCCTGGCAGAGGTGTGATTTCTTATTCTCTTAAGATTCCACATTTGCTTTCGCTCAGACACACACACACACACACACACACACACACACACATTGCCATACCCTACACAAAGTCGAAAACTAAAAATCTTGCTGACGACATGTTGGATGCCGTAAGTTGCAGGCTTTTATGGTTTCAGTATGAAACATATTATATGCATGTTGGTGAAGAATAAAGTGTCAAGGATATTGACTAAAGGAAACAATTCATGAGTTTAATTGTTGTGCCTAATATCGCTGAAGATCAATATTTAAAAACTATACATTCCAAATCTCCCTCTACCATTACATTTCATGTATTTAAATGTAATATTGCTGGGCACTGAGATACTTGAGTGTTATCTGAATGCTGGGATGTTTACCACAGCAGTCTTTATAACTGTGTGCTTCTAATGTTGGCCAAATAATAATTTAAAGTTGTTTGTGCAGCTGGACTCAGTAAGCTTGATAAGATTCTTAAAGTGAAGAGAAAATCTAAGAAAAAGCATGCAGACTGGCATTGGCTACTTGACCAATAACCAAAATTGAAAGAGCAACATACACACCTAAAGCCTTGATTTCATTGCTTTCTTTAACACATTATGAGCATTCACACAGTCACAATATGTACAGAATTTAGATATTACCACTGTTGATTTAGCCACACCGTCACATCTGACTGTGAGAATGTGTCAGAGCTTTAGAAACGCCAGCAAAAAAAAATCCTTTTATACAGCTGCTATTAGTCAAAGTGACTGACATGTGGCGTGACCGTCAAACAATATAGAGGCTTTTTTCCCTGCAGACCTGCAGCAGAATGGGAAATGTAAAGGGAATCACACTGAGGTTTTAGTTAGTCTCTATCGTCAACATCTTTCTGCCTCTCCTTCTGTTTCTCGAGCTGTTCCTCGTCATCCTCCTCACTGTTCACCTCATCACCAATGACTGCAAGTCTTTGTTACTCTGCACGATTCAAACATTTTTCTGTCCAAAAGAATTACATTAAATTGAAGCTAAGTGAAAACAAAAAAGGCCATATTGCCACAATACTATTCAAAGCATTTACAGCAACGTTATTCAGTGATATCATTAATCTGTACAAACAATCTTCCTATCATATCTTCTTTTCTTACTTTCTCTGCATCTCAAGTACAGAATTTAAATTGACAGAAACCTGGCCAGAATTCTCTTTCTGCAATCCACAGGTTCATGTGTCTGTGCCAGGTTGTAATAAAACTACTGAAACCGTGACTTTGATCACTCAGAAGCTGCTGAAACATGTTGGCTCTCAGACACAAAGAGCAGTATATATATATATATATATATATATATATATATATACTTCAAAATTGCTTCTTTTTTTGTTGTTGTTCCAATTGCTTACTTTTACAGATAGAAAATACTCTTAGAGGTTATATTTACATTTTCTCAGGTTGTTTTTCAGTGAATAATGTTAATGATAATTATGAAAATATCCAGTTTACACTTGTTATTTTTATTATAGCCTATTTAAAACACATTTAAAGCAATAAAACTAGAGCCAATTTGCCGATTTAAAATTTACAATCAGGAAAACGATTTGATTATAATATATTAGAGTGTAATAATAAACAAATAATTTATACATTTATAATAATAAATATACATTTTTATTCACAACCACAACACCTGGAATTTTGATACATCCTTTCAGATCGATTTTGATGTGGAAAATAATTATGTGATAACAAAACCAACAAAAATCTGTGTTCAATTAGCAAGATGCAGGATTCTTCAGATAAATGATCGCTTTACTGCAGCGGTAAAGTCGATCTATGAGAAATGTTCCTATGGACGATTAGGCTCGGTGGTCCCGTTTGAGGTGGTTTAAAAGCCTCCATTATGGCCTGCAGTAAGCTAGATGGATTTTCAAATTGCATTTTCATCTTGCATGCGACTTAAACCCAATGTAATGCTCGTTAACGAGCGCCACAATATCAGAGAAAAAGTAACTTTGCTGTGGTTTTGTTTGAAGGGAATGTCAAGTTTGGGGTTATTGAACGGAAGCTGTAAAATTAGTCGTATATTAGTCATAAAATATAACAAAATTATTAGTATCGTTAATATTATTATTATTGTGTATTTTACATTTAAAATACCATCAAACGCATAATTTTGCATGAACAAATTGAACTGATTTTACATTACACATATCCTTCTAATAATGCCTGATCTCTCTTTTTCTGTTCTGTTTTTCTTTGAATATTTCCACAGCCGACAGTTATCTTAAAATCACACATGTCAGTCCAGCCACCACAAATACAATGTACAGTAGCCTATCCTACATGTAGAGCAGCTGTGCTCAGCATCAGAGACAGCCGCTCCGGGATGGAGGACGGTGGATGGACTTACCGACGCACTCGTTGGCCTCCCTGGCTGTGGCTCTCTGCCATGGTCTGTCGTAGTGGAAAGGTTTGCACCTGTCGCACTCGGGCCCCGCGGTGTTGTGCTTGCACTCACACACCAGACTCCCATCCCGGTCTTTTACGCACCGAGATGCGTGCCCGTTGCATTTGCATCTCCCTCCGACCTGCAGGTCCGACACGGCGTAGAAGTACGAGTCCCGGGCCAGCTCCGAGTCGTCCTCGTTTTCGTCGCCGAAAGTGTGCAACCGGCTGAAGATGACTTTAATGTCAGTGGCTGTTACCCAGTCCTGCAGCACCGGGGAGTTGTCAAAGTCGTGCGCCGACGGTCTGCCGTCCAGCGTGCTGAAGGCGATGAGCCCGCCGGTCAGAGGGTACATGTCGGTGTGGGAGTCCGTGCACACGGCCTCCTGCTCGTTCTGCTTCGTGATAACGGCCCTGTTTGGCTTATTGTACATCTTCCTGCACTGGGTCGAGTAAAATTGAAAGGGTACCCACGTTTTACCGTAGTCCATGGACTTGTAAATAACCATGGATTCAGGTCGAGGCGAGGAAAACTGAAGGCTCACATAAGTGACCTCAAACTTCTTGCCGAGGGACAGAGTCAGGGTGACATTCTGCGGGTACTGGATGAAGTTCTCGGACTGCCAGCGGGTGAGGTTGTGCGGGTTGTTCAGGTCCGTCAGGTACGCGGGTGGGTGGTACTTCTTGGGGTCCGAGGCATCGCAGGTGTGACAGTTCCTGGTCCTCTCGTCTCCTTTCTCCGCCGATGTCACCACGCAGTAGCGGCTGGGCGTCTTGCCGCAGGTGCTGGACACCTTTACTTCCTTGCCGAAGGCGGAGTTGACGAAGTCCGGGATGCAGCGCCGTGGGTTGCCGTGCTCGTCGTAGCAGGGGTCCGGGGGAGAAGTCTGCGCCGCGAACAGACTCATCCCGTAGCCGCCGAGGGCGCTCCGGCACGACAGGGACGCGGCGAGCAGCACAGTAAGCACAATATCCACAGCCCTTATCATGGTAGGTCCCTCGGTCCCCAAGTGTCTCTGCAGCTGGAGGAGAAAGGGAAATCAGAGAGCGTGTGTGAAGAGAGAGAGAGAGAGAGAGAGAGAGAGAGAGAGAGAGAGAGAGAGAGAGAGAGAGAGAGAGAGAGAGAGAGAGAGAGAGAGTTAAGTTTGATGATGCCACAGCAGTCTGCAAACATTTTCCAAACAAACATTGGGGCGCGAAATAGTTTCTTACAGCGATATAAAAGTAGCATTCAGACACACCACATACATGCCAGGTTTTGTGATATTTTTATAAAGGCCACTTTACCTGAGAATAATTTTAAAAGATGTCAAAATACCGGCGATGTTAGGCTACTTCTCTCTATCGGGCTTCAACCACAGCTCCTCCTGTTTTGTTGTTTGTTTCTTCAAATCTCCTGCGTAAAAAATAGAGGAGCGGCTGGATTTAAGAGTCGCTAGTGTCCTTATAGCAAGTCGCACTCCTCCTGCCGGTCTTTTCACAATCTCTCCCTCCCTCTCCCCCCACCCCCCTCTCTCGCACACACACTCTCTCTCCCTCTCTCTTGGATCGGATCTTGCTTGGCACAGCTTTAGGTCAGCTCATCTCTAGGGGTGACACCAGGCGGAACAACGACATCCACCGGTGGCGCGTCGGAAGATTTGACGTGTGCAGAAACGCAAATTACCGCAGAAAGAGAGGTAAAATATCTGGAAGGAACACAGCATTGATTCAGTGTTTGCCACACCTTCATCTGAACGACATCTGATAGTTAAATCATTGCGATGTACAGTCAAACACATTAAGCCAAACTAGTATTAGACCTATTATTATCGTCTACATTAGGCCTATCATTATTATTGCAGTTTTCACGTTTAGGCCTACAAAAAGCTTGAGACGGAAAAAGTAGTAACCTGGTGATAAATACAAAAATTCTGAAGATTGCTGTAAGGCTATAGTAGTGTACCACTGTAGACTGGACATCTAATTAAGGTAGTCCACATTATGGCGTTACAGTATTAGAAGATAAAATAAAAAAGTGACTTATGTAAACCAGAAGTCTATGTTTTTAACCCATAAACACAACACGCCATAGGATCATGACTTATCCACCTAAATAAAGAGGGTCCATCGTCGAATAAAGTGATTTCTTCAACAACGACAAAATCAGAAGTGTTCATTATGTGGAAGTTTGCTTGATTTAAGTTAAAGTTCCCTTTGCAACATGTGATGCAGTTTTCAGGTACTTTTTAGATGACTGGGTAGCAGTTCGTCTCCAACATGAGGTTTCTCTCCCTGAAAGCCAAACCCGACACTAGTGCTGATCAGCTGGGCGTCAGGACCCAGATACAGCCTCCAGGGGGAGTCCATGCCATATTAAATGACATTAATAAAGCTTTTACTTACATGCAAACCAGTAAATAAAACAAAAATAAAACTGCATTGTTTTGCAGGATACATTCCTCCTGTATTGTGCCTCTCTGTGCGTTTATCTGTGTTTTTTGCCCCAAAGGCACTAGGATTAGGCACTGGTTATGGTTAGGGTTAGGGTTAAGGTTAGGGTTAGGTGCCTTGGAGGCAGCGCTGCCTGGAAGGAGCCGTTGGGGGCAAAAAAAACCACCATCGAGCCTCTGGTGCTGTCCAACCTGGTGGAGACCTGTTGAATGTTGGCAATAGATGTAACAGCGCCATCTTGCGCCCACAGAAAGAAACACCAGCCCAGCCTGACACTGCGAGCGAGCGGTGTCTTCTTCTTGTCCCAGGCGGTGGAGGCATAAGACACAGTTTGTTTAACGAGCATGCAGATGATTGGCTGCTGCAGGTCTGAATGGTAGATCTAGGCTTACCACAAGAGTAGGCTGCTGCAAACTGCTGGGTTCCATTCAGAGATAGTTTTAGTAATGAGTTTTTTAAATTAAACAATCCGAGGGATCTAAAATGGGAAAACAAAAACAGAAGTGCATCTTAAACCACACAAATGCAAACATTAAAGAATACATGAGATAATATATATATATATATATATATATATATATATATATATATATATATATATATCTTATGTATTTAACTTTTAAGCGTTTTTAAGGAAATGTGGGCATAGAAACTCAAAGTAGAGGCCACATTATGTAAATAATGATCTACTACAAAACGTTTTACAGTGTTTCATAAAATGTCAAGAGGGCAGGCGCCATTCCAGGTTTTTCTAAATGGGGGAGGAATCAATTATCAGTCAGAGGGGGCGTGGGGGGGGGCGTCATTTTATCACAATACAGCATTGAAAATGTGCTTAGAAATATAGGAAATATTGGATAGGATAGAACAACACAATGTAATTTTGCTAAATAAAACACATAACATTAAACATTAATTTCACTTGTTTTTATTTTGAAAATATTGTATATCAGAATACATTACACATTTTCTCATCTTTGCTCAGTCTGTCTTTTAAAATAAAAACAATTCTAGTGCTGGTTCCAGATCGGCTGACTCACTGCCTTCTTCACCAGCTGGAAAGAAGAATTAGATGTTTGACAGCTGTTGGCCTCTTGCTGTCTGTACATGGTTGAATTGGGGCAAGCAGGGAAAGTGTTAACAAAGTTTACATCTAAAGTAAAATCACACATAGCAACAGTTGATACAAAACACAATATGCATTCAATTGAATTTTGTGAAATGAAACGACTTCCCTTATCTGGAAATCATCTAGAATTGATTCAGCCGACGCTCACAGAATGCCTGCATAAGGAAATTGAGTAAGAGAAAAGTGAAATTGAAAAAACAAACAAATATCAGCTGGTTGTGAGGCTTTTCGAACACACATTTCAACAAGATCAAGACATCATGTAGAGACCTTTAGAAAACATATCTTTGAACAGCAAAGTGGCATTTTTGCCAATGGTCAACCAGAAATGAACTGGATTGAAAAAAAGAACAAGTGGGATCCTGTTCTTCTTCTTTCAGTCTCTCAGAGACTGCTTCTTGATTTTCAACCACGCTGCAGTTCTAAACAATTTGATTAGATACGTCTCTTTGTTCCGGATCCTGTTCTTGTCTTCCCTAACGTCAGTTAGTAACTCACTTTTAATGTGTTTCTCCTAAATGTCATCCTTCTGTACTTTTGTTATTTGGGGTTTCCTTTCTTTCATTCAGCCATTTCCCTGTCAAAGAGCAGTAGGTGAGTGACATGTTTAAAGACAAGATCAGTTTTTCCGATTAGGTTTTGGTTATTAATCCAGTACACCCTGATCATAACTGCAACCTGATCAATTAAACTTTTTTTTTTTCCTAAAAAAATAAAAATGGTATTCTGTAAAAACAAATGTAACAACAAAAACAGTTTTAAAGTACTAAAATCAAAGGGTATTCATTCACATTATGGTGTATTGTAAAAAATATATATAATAATCAGAAATTATGCAGAGCTACACAAGCTAAAATAATTCTAATGTGTTTACTGTCACTGTTTAGTATGGCTTGTCACCACATATCCCTCACTTCACGAGAAGGGGAATTCACAGTTGCACTAATACATGAAATGTAAATGACAGGCAAAGCAGGAGGGGGAAGTAAGGCCAGTGCTTCCCTGACTGAGAGAGAGAGAGAAAGAAAGAGAGAGAGAAAGAGAGAGCAAGAGAGAGAGAGAGAGAGAGAGAGAGAGAGAGAGAGAGAGCAGGAATATGGACTTCACAAATTTTGAGGAAATAAACACAAAGGACCACTTTATTAGTATGCAGGAATTATACACAATTTGGCACATACAAGCACGCACACATACACACACATACACACACACACACACACATACACACACACACACACACAGAAATTACTAGAAGACAATTATTGATATTGTTTGTTCATTTGCATCATTGATTTTGATGTTGATGGATCAAAATTTACTGAAAATCAAAAGATCTTTTTGTGTTTATTATGATAGGACAGCACAATATTGCCAATACTTGCCTAGTTTAAAAAAATAATGAACAAAGCCACAACACCCAAACAAAGACACTTAACTCAAGTGTGAAAATAGAATGAAAACAAACATGTCAAACAGATGACTTCCTTTTAGGGGCCAACATCCCTTCAAAATCCACATGAAACCTCTCACACACGCATGTAGAAAGACACACAATTACACTCCTCCCATATTGTGCTCACATGCACCTCTTTCATACACTTCCTGTTTGTGAGGCGCAGTGTGTGTATGAAGTGCAGAAGTCTTTGAACGCAGCAGAGAGCAACAACCAGATGAACCAGCCTACCAGTGACTTATTTCACTTGTTTCACTGCACTGCTCTGCTGTGCCCAGGATTTGGGTTTGTCTGTTAAACCGTGATGTGTGTGGTGAATGAATGGCAGTGGCACTGAGCTGGAGACACTTTGCCTTGGACTCTTTAGATACATACAGAAGCTATGGCTGTTGGACAGTAAACTGCAGGTAAGACAACAGAGGCAGTAGATTTTATTTAGAAATGCACAGCAGTCACTGACACTGTCACCCTGATAAACTGATTGGTTTGTCTTCTTTGACTCCATGACACTAGGCTATTGATTTGGAAGTGTTAAAACTGTTAAGTGTTAACATGTTTGCATCTAGATATACATGTACACCAAGTATCTGTGAATATTATGATATGTGACAATTTTCAATTATTACACATTTTAGCTTCATCCATCCATCCAATATGATGGTATATTGACATATTAGTGACTCTTGTCTTTAAAACTTGTTTTGTCAGAGTAAACTTTCTATGTCAACTTGTTAAGACTCATGCAAATGTGTTTCATAATATCAGCGTTCATTTCTCTGCAATGTGAAAGCCTTAGGTTTCTTGTTTTTGGTCAGAGGAGCTGATGGGCAGTGTCAGCCTCACAGTGATGGGAAAGCAGGGCTGTCACACTGACAGTGCCCCTCTGTGAGCACAGTCCCCCACTGTGATACCATTTTAGGGACTTCTGCTTTTTCAGAAGCTCTGTATGATTCATGCATTTAGTAAACGCACATGGACTTGATCATGTTGAACATTTATTTGGATGGATATGGATATGGATATGGATATGGATATGGAAAAATGTCAACCAGGGGTTCAAGCCTAATCCTGTTAACTGTCCCTGAAGCATAAATTCAGATTGACACGACAGAGTCTGTCGGGGGTCTTTGAGGGCTCCACCCAATAGAAACTCTACTGAGCCAACCCCTTGAACTCAATATCCTTTTTACTGCATGAACCAACCACCTGCCACCCACGTGAATTAAAGGTACAGTAATCTTACACTGCAATGCCTTTATAATGAAGCTGACTTTAATTCAGGTAGTCATAACTAGTGAAGTAGATCGGGCAAACTACAATCCATATAATACGTCTTTTTAAAAAAAAATGAATCCAGTTCAAGTCTTAAAGCAACACTATGTAACCAGTAACGAATGAACTGGACAATGTAACGTAATGTAATGGACAATTCCACTTCCAACCTGTAGGGGGACCGAAGCGGGAAAAGTTACTTAGTGTTGCTTTAAGTTAAACAAGCAGCTACTTCACTGATTTAGCACTTTGCTCTTGCGATGGACAGTTTAAAAAAAAGGATGAATATCGATGCAAAATGCTTCTTCCTTGTCAAAACCTGGCGCCTACATTGCCCACAATGCAACTGTACCACCCATGTTTGGTCACACATTCAGGTGTGTTATGCTAGTGGTTTCACTTTCCAACTTGCGAATCTTCAGCCCCAACTGACACTGACTCAAGTGACATCACTCAAGGCAATACATCAGAAATTTTGAAACGTATATTTCTCAACTTGAACATACAAAGTTAAACGTGCATAAGATGAAATACATAAACAAAAAAATTTACAATACTTTTTTTAGATAACCCTAATATTTTACAAATTAAATAACAAAAATCATCAATTTTCAAAATAGACATTTTTACTTTGCTCAACCGTACAAATGAAATAAATATAACAATACATGGGAAAAATACAAATTCCCATTAAATAATACATTTTGTATGCCCTTATAAACAATGATATGTAATGTGGGTGTAATCATGGCATCATGACTTTGCGTAAACATACACGCCACTTTCCTAAAGCCAAATGGCATGTTATCTGTACGCATTTTGAACTATCCACGTGTACGTCTACGCTGTATACAGCGGATGTAAACATACACACCATGTGGCGTCTTGATAACACGCCAAAATGGCATACGAATTGGCGTGTCATACATACGTCACTTTATGAGATCAGTCTGGTGTAATATAATAACCAGTGATTAAGAATATTATATATATATTACAAAATATAATCTGTACAACCTCTTCTTAAAGTCTGCATGCTCGACACAGATACTCGCATAACCATACACACACACACTACTGCCTAAACCGACTGATTGGTCCCATCTTTTGTGGAGGTTACGAGGGGCACGCTTTATACATCCATGGGGTAGCGTAATTCAGAGGGCAGATTCAACACAGAAGCATAAATCAGGCATTGGTAAGAGCGAGAATGGCAGGTATGTTGAGTGAGTGAAGTCAGTGTGTGAGTGGTGAAGCAAGCGAGGAGAGTGACCAGTGAGGGGTGTCGGACTTAGCGTAGCGGCTGTGTGAGGGAAAGGAGAGACGAAAAAGAGATAGCAAAGACGATGTATAGGGAGTTAACAGTAAACAATGAAAACACCAAGCTTCTTAAGACACGGTGGCTTCATCTTGTAAATACGGTTGGTAAAGTAAAGGATGTTACAACGTGGAGACTGCTGTGCGCACAGGGACTAGAGTGTCTAGAATTAGATTGGATCGATGGAGGTCCCCTTTAATTCTAAAGCCAGTGAAGCCCAAGTCAAGTCTCAAGTCTTTATAGGCAAATTGCAAGTTAATTGCAGGGCTTTTAGGTCAGAATGCTACATAAATAATTAATAGCTCAGCTGTGTGGCTATGTAGGATTTTACCAAGTCAAGCCTCAAGTCCTTATAAGTCTCATGTTTAAAATCTATGCAGTGGTGACAAAATGACAAATTGGTAAACTTTGTTTTGATTTATCTCAATAGCCATGAGGCTAATACTGCCTCAATTTCAATGGAAAACTTTTCTCTCTCTGTGGTGGTCTACCATTACCATTATTTCTACCCCACAACAAAAACGTAAGCCTCAAAAATAATGCCTCCTGCCTGTCAGGTGATGACAGACTTTCCCTGCGCAATCAAAAGAAACGATCATCTTTACTTCTTATAAATTGTTCACTTACACAATTGGTTCGAAAACAATCATCTCTTCCTGTTGAGAAATAACAACTGCCATAGTGGTCATGTGTCAGGCTTGAAATAATAAAAAAGAACACAGATTAATGATGGATGGTTGATTGGAGAAGGCAGACATTGACAAGCTTTGTTGTTTACCCCACAAAGAGTACCTGATGTTCAGTATTTACATTAACTCATGGGGATCCTAAATACAGTACCACAGATATCAGATATAAGGTGTGAAGTGTGTCACCACATGTAGTTTTTTTTCTATTTATTTCACATCTAGCAGAGGTTAATTACACTTTCCCAGTGCAACACCGTGTGTTATTCACAACATTGCTTCCTGTTTGTCTCTTTTACGACTGTGGTATCAGTAAAATCTTCATTTTCACCTTTACGACACACACTTTGAGGTTGTGTGTGTGTGTGTGTGTGTGTGTGTGTGTGTGTGTGTGTGTGTGTGTGTGTGTGTGTGTGTGTGTGTGAACATATGCATCTCTGCACATGCACAACACACCTGTTGTTGCAAAAATCTTTCAAGGATGTAAGCCTTAATACACGCAAAGTGTGTTTACCCATATCACATTTAAACAAATGTAACAGGATATAGTTTTCTACTGGAAATCATGGATATCTGCATCCTTATCATTTGTTTAATGATACATTGTTGTTTAGTGTGAAATAGAGAAGACAAGGACTCACTCAGTCCTGTTTATGTAACAGAGTCACCATTGGCTCCCTGTTGTTTGGAGTGCAGTGTCATAACCTGGTATTATAGCACCTGATATTTGCATTAATGGTTTCATCATATGTTTATCAGGATTTATTGCAGAAGTGAAGACCAAAGGTAACTAGTGGCTTTCTGTGCTGTAAGTGACAGAACAACCTCTATGTTTTGGTGCAGTACTGAGATGTACAAGAGCAGATTGTTGCACCTCAGTGTATTTATTAATTAAAGCCAGAGGTGTCAAGTAACGAAGTACAAATACTTTGTTACCTTAATATTTGGGTTATTTATACTTTACTGGAGTAATTATTTTACAGCAGACTTTTTACTTCTACTCCTTACATTTTCACACAATTATCTTTACTTTCTAGCCTTGTTACTCCTATTTCAGTTTGGCTGGTTTTCATTCCGGCTTGTCATCGTTAAAAAAAAAAAACTATCCAGATAAATCACGCCATCCGGATAGAGTGAATTTGATTGTCGTTGGATGAGAAGTATAAACATATACCATTCCGACACCCTATTGGTTTGTATGTGATCCATCGCACCTGTACATGACACAAATCATGTCACACTCCAGCAAGGAAATAGCAGACGTATGTAGCCTAGTATGAAGATGTCCGTGGCAGAGACTCAAGAGAACTCGAGTGAAATGTCCCAACCAAGCAACAGCGAGGAGGTTGGTAGCCAGGAAGACCAGCCAACTCTTCTACATCCCTGGCCGTACCTGGAAGAATTTTTCAAAATGGTTGGATGCAAAAACTACTCCTTTCAAATGTGCCGCAAGCTCTGCGCACCCAAGTACCAGGAGCTAATTGTTTCCAAAACGCGACGTCTAATATGAAAAAGCATATTGTTTTTTTTTCCCCTTACATTACTTTTACTTTTATACTTTAAGTAGTTTTGAAACCAGTACTTTTACACTTTTACTTGAGTAAAAAGCTTGAGTTGAACTTCTACAGAAGTCTTTTTAAACACTAGTATCTATACTTCTACCTGAATAATGAATGTGAATACTTTTGACACCTTTGATTAAAGCCAATAATTTCTACTTGAGTCACTTGTATGCAATTACTCATACTATAGGTCTACTTGAGTACATTTAAATTGATAAAGGATTAGAAGTACCGCAAGATATTTCAGCAAAATGCAGTTATGCTGGACCCCTTATGAGGAAAGAATAATTTACAAATAACATAGAAAAAGTTCTAAACCTGCCTGGCTTAAAAAAAAGGGTTGACAATCAAGCTTCAAAATGTATCTTTGACCTTGGTAAGAGGAGTTGACAAAACAAGCTCACCTCATGGCCAACATGAACAAGAAGTAAGTAGAACATTTCAACAATTGCAGTTCCATGACAACTGGGCAAACTCCAGCCTGGTGTATGAGACTTGGTGAGTTGTCACCGGTAGCGGTTGTTTGAACTAAAGGGAAGCACTTTGTTACAGGAGAGCTTTGGAGTTGGACCGCTGTTTCCTAAAGCCATAAGAGGCCATTTCACATCCAGTAGGTCAGTGCAGAGAAAGGAGGATAACAGCTCTGTGGGCCAGCAGAGGAAGACTGGATGTGAATATCAGACTCTATCAATCAGGAGGGGGGTTAGTTAAAATGACAGGAACGCATACTGTATACACACACACACACACACACACACACACACACACCCACACACACACACACACACACACACACACACACACACACACACACACACACACACACACACACACACACACACACACACACAAGCTCTCCTCCCTGGTCTGTGGGAGTATGTCTGAGAGTCTGATCACACCACAACAATAGGGAGGCACCTGCTTCCGCAGCTTAGCAGGGAAGCTATCTTCCTGTTAGGAAGCAGTTGGTAATGGGATCAGTAGGAGAAATGGGAAGCAGCCTTCCATGAGATGGAGGGAGAGGGAAAAATAGGACAGTACGAGAAAGAGAGACACAGGTGGAGGTGCAGGGCTGGCACTGGTCTTTTATCTGGGAAATGTTGATACTTGTAACGCTAGACAAGAGAGGACGGCTTATAAATAGGAGAAAACATAAAGAGATAGCAACGGAGAGGTGCTCTATCTCAGAAGGAATAGGTTAATCCAGTGTAAATCTAGTTGTTCTTCCACAGCACAGCACTACTTGTTATTGTCTGACTGTTGCGAGTTGCAACCCATTAAAAAGTGGAAGTGACCTTATTGACACTTAGGGATGTGCTGCTTACATCCTCTTATGAAACACCACAGGCTCATGCATTTAGCAACATGACTAGCAACTCTACGTAAACAACTATGATGACACTCTGGAGTTGGGATTGAAATTCTCTGTTAAAGTCCCAATCAATGTATATTGTAGCATCGTTCACAGTAACATAATGACATGTTCCTTAGGTGTGATGTTTTATCACAGGAAATTGACTATTACGTCTTGTGTAGTTATTGAATTACAGTAGTTTTGCCTGTATTCTGCTTGTTATAGTATGTTTGCGTTAAGAAAGAACCTGTCAGCCACTCCGGCCTTAATGAATGTAATTGTCCTATAAAAATGATCAATAGCCGACTTTACTGTAAATGATTGTTAATTCCCTAAAGACTCAGTGTATAAAATCTCATTTGTTTCTAACTTTTCTTTGAGAATATAATACCCCTGTACCATTCTGTGCAATAAGGCTACTACTGTAAAATGAATACTAAAACAGTAACTTGATGCCTAGTATTACTAGTGATAAACCTCCTAACAACACTTTCACTGTATCATGCCACCTCGTATAAGGTATTCACCTCTTTTATTACCTTTACACGTCTCCATTGAACCCCATCCTGGATGCAGGAGTCATCATGGCTCTGACTTATTAGTTCCTTCCACTCCAACTGGGCTCTCATCCAGCTCTGTCAACCATGACAATGACCGGAGCCCTTAGCACAAGCGTCCAACACGCTCGGCTCTATACCCATGCTCAGTGCCACTTGGGACACCTCTAGACACAATACCTCCCTAGGGAGGATGGGCCGCTGAGAAAAAGGGCTGCATGGATGTGTTTACCTCTGGAGCTGTTGGTATTGTTGTTGAATGGTAACTGTAGGAAAAGCAGTGAAATGGTGGGGGATAATTGAGCTTCATTCCTCTGCCCTTCTGAACTTGGGTTTGCATGAGCTTCCTGCCCTACCCCTCCACCTGTGGTATTGATGAGGTCGGTGGGTCGGATGTTTGTACAGCGTATGTGTGTGTTGGCATTGTATATGTGTGTATAAGCATGACTGTGAATATTTGGACAATGTTTTGTGTAACATGTAATGTTTCAATAGCTGTGTTTGTTTGTTGTTTCTGTTCACTTTTTATGTTGACTTGTGAGTTTGCATGCCTTTAAAGGAATAGTTTGACATTCTGGGAAGTACACTTTCTTGATGAGCGTTAGATGGGAAGATCGATACCACTCGGTATCAGCAGCTAGATTAGCTAGCTTAGCATAAAGCCTGGAAAGGATGAGAACCAGGCTAGCTGTTTCTTCCTGTTTCAACTCTTTATGGTAAATTAAGTTAACGGACAGATATGAGAGAGGTGTCAATCTTCTTATCTGACCCGTGGAAAGAGGCAAATAAGCGTATTTTTCCAAAAATTTGGCTTTTAATTGTAGTGTGTGTGTCTACGTGTATGTGTATGTGCAGAGGTGTCAAAAGAATTCACATTCATTACTCAAGTAGAAGTATAGATACTAGGGTTTGAAAAGACTTCTGTAGAAGTTGAAGTATCAACTCAAGCTTTTACTCAAGTAAAAGTGTAAAAGTACTGGTTTCAAAACTACTTAAAGTATAAAAGTAAAAGTAATGCAAGGGGGAAAAAAAATGCCATTAAGGACAAAAGCTTAGCCCCCACAGGGGCCTAATAGTGCACTACCCCACCTCCACAAAAAAGGAAGCACCTTGTTCAATTGTATTTGTCTGTTCTGTATGTTCAAAAATGTAAAACAAAAAAAAGGAGCACAAGGCGACGGCTTGTGTTTTTCAGACAATGGCAGCCACAGTCTGGTGTTACAATCCTCTCTAGTGAAATACAGACACACTTTTACACCGTTTAGCTGTCAGCATTTGTTTTTGTTCAAGTGTTTAATCCAGCTGCTAGCTAACGGTAGGCTAACGTTACCTGCTGCTGCGGTGATGTTTCAGTTCCCTCTAATGTCCGTTTTCGGAGCATCAGAGAGAAGCGCAGGCATTTAAGTGGCACCTAAATAAGGCACCGAAATCCGCGTTGCTATTCGGTCCATACCTGTCAAGTATCCTGTTTTGGCCGGGAAAGTCCCGTATTTTACCCTTCTTTCTCGCCGTCCTCCCGTATTAGCATTTTCCTGTAAATCTCCCGTATTTTAACCTGCGTTATTAAAAAATAATAATACCCTGGGCCCGAGCAGAGTAAAAAAAACAAAAAAACATTCCCAATCTGAGCTCTGTCACTTGCCTCGCGATAACTGCCACCTGCAGTAGCCTACTACAGGTACTGTAGGTGGCTGTTGTTGCGAGGTTAGTGTGTGAGGTCAGATGATGAGTGACAACGTGGGAAAAAAAGAAAAAAGAACAGAGACAGATGATGGACGCTACGACAGAGACGGTGCACTGCCAAAACTTATGAAGGCTTTACTATGCATTCCCCATAGCAATGCAAGTTCAGATAGGGTGTTTAGCATGGTACGAAAGATTGTTACAGAGAATGACGTTAGGCAACAGAACTGTTTGCGCTCTACTCTCACTCCTTCCAAAACAGTCTTAAAGAATGTAAAGTCTGCAACAAATTTGTACAATAACTCACTAAAAGAGTAAAGAAAAGTTATGTGAAATGAAAAGAAAAACTGTAAAAGAAAAGCAATGAAATGAAATGTAAATGTAAAGACAAGCAATGTTATAAATTGTAAATGTTTTCAGCATTCTGCATCAAGTGGTGACTTTAGCTTTCTTGTACACCTGTCTTAAAATGTAAGGGATACTGGAGCTTGGTTGGGGTGGTGGGACTGCTCGCGGTATGTGCCGGAAAATTTCCCTTATTTTCAAAACCAAAACTTGATAGGTATGATTCGGTCCGGTAGATAACGGTCGTTAAGGCACCGGTGCCGTACTAGCACTGGGTCTGTGCAGGTGCAATGGATCGAGTACAAACCAATAGGGTGTCGAATGGTATATGTTTATACTTCTCATCCAACCACAATCAAATTCACTCTCTCCGGATGGCGTGATTTATCTGGATAGGTTTTTTTTTTGTGCGTGTGTGTTTTTGAACGAAAACAAGCTGAAATAGGAGTAACAAGGCTACTTTCAAAATGTAATGAGTAGAAAGTACAGATAATTGCATGAAAATGTAAGGAGTAGAAGTAAAAAGTCTGCTGTAAAATAATGACTCCAGTAATAATAATACCCAAAGATACCCAAAATTTCTACTTAAGTAAGATAACGAAGTATTTGTACTTTGTTACTTGACACCTCTGTGTATGTGTCAGGTAGTTAGGTGAGTGGGAGTTTAAGAACAAATGAGTCATTCATTAACACGATGCGTTTGACAGCTTTCATTTATTTCTAGCTTTCATGTGAAATGGGGAATTTGTCACACTCTGGGGAAAGTTTGAGAAGATGTAATCAGGCAAAAACTGTTTTTGATGTCATTGCACATTTCTGTCTGTGCGCTGACTTTACTCTGTAAGGACTCAGTTAACACACAGAATGCTTATTTTTCATCACTGAAACAAGCTCATGAATTATGTGTGCACATTACGCTCTGATTAATATCATCAAAATGATTTAGTTTTTGAGAAATTATTATTATATAGTCTGTATAGAAACTATTTATATATCACAAACACAAAAGAGCTAAGCTGCTCAAATTCAAAAACAGCAAATCTTTAAAAAGCTTCTTTAGGGAAGTACAGTTGTTCTGCTTCTTAAATTTGGAGGTTTCACAGTACACACATATATACTGTACTTCCATGCTAAAACTCTAATATGAGGTAAGCTTTAAAAATATATCAAGCACGACCGTAATGCATTACCAACAACCATGTGGTCTTCTGACCACATTTCAATGAACATTCATTAAATGTTACAGTATCTTTAATTCCAGTATTTTTCTAAAACACAAAAAAATCTAACACACTGTCACATTGATCAATATCAAGATCACAGATACAGTATGTCCAGTGTCTGATTATTATGTGCATTCATGGCCAAAATGTATGGTGTATTTAAAAAAAAAAATATCCCATTTACTCAGATGTTTCTTAACTGACAGATATAAAAGACAAGTTTGTTTATATCATCTTTCAACCAATGGAATGAAATAGATTTAACCAAATCGCCTCATCTGCCTACACCTAACCATTAACACTATTTGTGTCAGAAGCAAACACATTCATTGCCAACTTCTACAAACCTCAAAGAGATTGACAAGACAGGGTTTCCCTTTCCCAGCAACATACTGTACATGCAAATTGAGTTGACCACCACAGTAATTAATTTGTATTTCATCATATCGGGTGCACCTGTCCTCCCATGAAACAACATTGTGCATTTTTCAGGGGAATTCTAAAACCTTGCAATGTTGTAGTTACCAGTGAAGAAGTGGTCACTTGTTTTACTGAAAGATTTTCCTTGGTTTGGGTACCAGTCAGGGTTGACTTTTGGTTTTGGTTGGTTGGGGTTGCGGCTTTCAAACTGTGTCATTAAGCACCTGCCACCATGAATGTTGTTTATCTATCCTAAAAGAAAACCGGTCACTCAACTTCTTTTAAGTAACTAAGGGGACGTCCCTCGTATATTGTTATGCATATTGCTTCTGATGAGATGTGTTCATTACAGAACTGAAACAAGTTGCCACCCCTGGGTTGTCCTCAGGTGTTGTACGAGAAACAGCCAAATGCACTAATAAACTGAACGTTATAAAAGCGATGTTCAGCACACTGTCATGAGTCAGTGGTAAGATAAGACATGATGTACTTACAATGCTGTGGTCATACTGGAATTTTACGTGTCTGTTTTCACGACATCTCTTTGATCAGCAGCATTGTTTCACAAATCTTCGTAGCATGGGACTGATTTTAAATCTGAAATCACTGTCTTTTTCTCTTTTACCCTTTTATAAAAGTCATAAGGTGAACATTGTGGGCTTGTTTTGGTTTGCTGAAATGTTGCTGATAGTAATAGTTGTCCATTATGTTTTTTACACTAATTACTCAACATCTGTGCGCCAAGAGTTTCAATAAGACTCCTGTTTGTAAAACTGTGTATGGCCTGCGGCAGCATCTGGGAGGACATAGTCTCGACCTATCTGCACAGCGCTGTGGTCTGGCTCTACAACACATACATTCCAGGATAGGAGAAAAAAACGCTTTGGGTTCTTTGCATTTCTTTAAACCAGTCACAACTGTCTTAGGCGGCACTAAGCTACGGACACAGCGAGGGTTGTTATGCAAAATAGTCTTGGGAAGGAACTTGTTTTGGTGGAACATTTGCACCCCGCAAAAGGCACATAGAATATTAAGTAACGTTAAATGTTCACACAATACCGTACAGTGAGTTATTTAAATAAGATGGATACATGGTTAAAAGGAATTTTCTCTTCCCAGTGTATTGCCGTGTGTATTTTGTCCAGCAAATCCACACCAATTGGTCCCAAAACCTCCCAGTCGTCCCTATATTTTCTTCAAAACTTGCCATTTTCAAGGTGTAGCTTGCTAGGTCAAAGTTGTTGTTGTTTTGCAAAGGGAACGGAGTTTGAGAATGGCAACACAGAGAGCAGAAAATGAGGAACATCTGGTAGCGCCGGATGTTAGGGCAATTATCCTGGAAGTGTACTGTCGTTGATCCACACTAGGAAAGACATAACTGACATGGAGCTAGAGCTAAATTTGTTTGTTGTTGTATGGTTTAAATTTTTTAAATATACCTCAGAACATGATAGGTAATGTTGCTCTTCTCAAAATTTTACAAGACTTTTCATTAAACTGATTTGAGGCAGAATCATATGTGTCACATTTAGGGGAACTATGGCAACAAAAGGAGCGATACAAGCAAACCCCCGTGTCTGTTTTTCCTTCCCCTTAGAAATGTCTCTTTATGGTTTGTGTATCTTCTACAAATTTTCATGCGTACCGCGTGATCTGCCTTCATGCAAAACAGATGTGATAACACATACTGCTCATGAAAAGAGAGAGGCATGTTTGTGTGCATGTGTGTATGTGAACATCATGCACGTAATATCAAATTTGAAGATAATATTCCAAAGAATACATGAATGGTAATGTATCACATTTTGATTCTTAATATCAGCTCTGTCTCCCATCCCTCTACAGAACCTGAGCGGTGAAGATGCAGCACACCTCATGCACAGAGGACAGGATCCAGCATGCTCTGGACAGGTGTCTGGACGGGCTGAGACAAAGTCCCACAGCAGCACATCACTGGAACGGTAAGACTATGATGACGATCACAGCTGAGATTTGGTTAAAGATTTGGCATGAAGCAGTGAAGCTTGGAACAACAACTAATTACGTTTCTGCGCTGCTTCCGTGAAGATGATTACATTTCTGTGGGAATTATTATGTAACTTTTCAGTTAAAACCTCACATCTTAGAAATGAGAACTTACTGTAATACAGAAGCAGGCTGGTTTTTATAATATTTCTGACTTTGTCTCATGTGGTGATATGATATGAAAAATGGGGGGGAGTTGCAAAGAAACATTCATAGCCACAAGTATAGGTCAACTTGCTTTATGTCAGCACATCTGATATATAATCAATAAAAATACAATCAGCTAATGACCACATCAAATCTCCACACAACCTAAGAAACCTTTTTTCTGATCTATGAATTAAAGTGAGTGATGTTTTTGATATTGTGCCGCCTTGCGATTCATGCATGAATTCGCAATCAATAATAGCCTAATGTTATGCATGATGTATGATGATAAAGAACCAGAAAAGTAGAAATGCATGGCAAAAGCATATTGTCAATATTTTAGAGACCCCCCAAAATGACACAAATCCTGTTTTCAAGGGAGCTCATGCATTATTAAGAGGGGCCAAGCTCCCCCTGGCTCCCTTGTGGTTTGCACTCTGGTTGGTGGTTCAATCCTGGCTCCTACTGTGCACATGAGCCTCAGTCAAATGAGGGTAAAATCATATATATGTTTTTATTCATTTCTTTTGGCTGACGTGCTAATCTAGAGTCACAACAATTGAGCGGTTTTGCTTAAGCTCTTGTAGCTTATGCTTGGGGTCACACCTGTAACCATCTGTTTCTAGGAAGGTACAAGCAAACACATTTTCTCAGAAGTATCAACGCCATTACACACATTTCAGTGTGATACAGCATGTGCTGTTTACAGTGCTGACTTGATCAGAAGGCATGTTGTTTGTTCTCACTTTCTCAACACAAGGGCTGCTGACAGAAACAGGGTATATGGGTGTCTGAGCTTGTTGTTGGTGACACTGTTGCTGTCAGATCATCAGGGGAACGTGTTACTGGGTGCTGGAGGAAGTTGTGTGAATAGACAGCTGGGAGGAAGTGGTGGCAAAGACCACAGTGTGTGAGTAAGGCATCATGGGGCAGGAGAATCTGTGGCACAGCGTGTAAAAACAGGGTAAAAGATTAAATCGACATCGGCCTCCCGCACGTCAACCAGTGCCAAATATAGTCACTTACACAAACAAGTTTTATATCCTCAGGCTGTGAAGATGTGATTTTGACATTTAAAAAGTTTGTTTCTTATGTTTCATTTCCTCACTTTATTTCATGACTCCGTCTTCTGTTTAGAAGATTTCCAGGGATGACATGTACAGTATGTTGTCTATGAGTGTGATTACATTCATGTGAACTATACTGAGATATTCAAATTCTCAACAGGATCATTTAAAATTTGCAGCTTCATTTCCAGTGCTGGCATCTTCACAAAATAAACCTGTGTAGCTCTCCAGTTAATAATCATGATGCAAATACACCTCTGATCTCCAGAGATGTAACTCCTGGGTGCAGAGACCTGTAGAGAAACAGCAACTGACCAGTTTCTTGGATAACATTTCTGTGTAACCTGAACAACTCCTGATGTGTTGCTTCCTCTGAACCTGAACTTCTTAGAGATGCAGTCGGAGTAGTTGAGAGAGAGGGATCAAATGGAAAGTAAGGTGCTTGTGAGGAGTCAGCATTTACTTTCAGTTGTTTTTGTGAGTGTGGTAGACCTTAGATTGGTGTAGATACTGTATGCACAGCTCTCTCCTATTGTTTTATCTTGTTTCCATTTCACACTGTAATAGAAAACTTGCAATCACAGCTCAACTTCTCAATCCCAAAAATATGTCTAAATTAAAGTATCCAGGGTTAGCCTAGAAATCTAGATGCACCTCTAGGCACTCTCCGTTGGCTTGCGAGCTGGAAAAACCAAACTCTAGTCAGGCCAATCACATCGTGAGGAAGATGTGTTCGGAGTTTTGCCGACCGGATACAGCAAAAGTTTAATCTATCAACTAGCTTCGCTACCTTCTTCGTTGCTCTGCCTGGTTGTAGCGCTATCCTATTGCGTGCAGAGGGAATATGAAAGACAACCGTTTATTCCGGCCCTCGAATTGAGCCCTGTCAATGGTGAGTTCCCAGAGTGAGTCGTGATATCCCCAATTTTTGTAGATTACACTTTAATTCCTCTTCATTTTTTTTTTTTTTAGTACCAAAACACTTTAGGGACGATAACTCTGTTTTCTTGCAACAGGAAATATGTCCTGCAAAAACATCCTAACTGAAACACTGAACAAAAGGTGATAAAACACACCCCTGAAGTGCACAAGCACTGACAGTTAAGGACTTTAAAGTTTTGCTGTGAGTAGTTGCAAACCAACCTTTGGTTCATGGCCGGCCCAGACCCAAACGCAAGATTCACACCCAATTCCTAAACAAGGTGTTGTATGATGAAATTAGATGCACTTCCATTATTATAGGCTATGATTTGATGGATTTCACATTTGGAATGAATGGCCTCATATCAGCTGAAGTTTCAGGTTGCAATAAATAATAAGCATTTGTGTAACTGTTTTTAATTTGTTGTGATAATGTGCAGAAAAAGGCTGTTTCTGTTGAATGTCCGTACTCGTAGGTGGAATGGATGTGCAGTCAAATTAGGGTTAATAAAGACATTGTTTACATAAGACTGAACTTACAATACATTTATAGAAGAGCGGACATAGAGTCTATGTTGATGGTCTATAGTATGTAATCTATTCAAACCACAGTATACCTGGCATCAACAGAGTTTAGTTTAGAGAGCTTTGCATCGCAGGTAGGATTCTAAGTGGTAAATCTTTTTATTTTTTATTATTATTATTTGGGCATTTTAGGCCTTTATTTGTATAGGACAGCTGAAGACATCAAAGGGGGGAGGGGGGGGACGACATGCAGCAAAGGGCCGCAGGGCGGAGTCGAACCCACGGCTGCTGCGTCAAGGAATAAAACTATATATGGGCACCCACTCTACCAGGTGAGCTTCTGAGGCACCCTAAGTAGTAAATCTTGAACAAAACTGGGTGAAACTTGCACACCATTGCACATTGGATGCTACAACTGAGTGGCCATCACTGTATGTGCAAAAGCAAACCCACTGGCTGACTTTGATTCAGGAATTTCACCTTGGGCTGGTTTCTCCTGTATACCTTATACCAGTATTTCTTCCGAAACCAAAACTAACCTGGTCTGAGCTCTTAAAATGTCTTACGATGTTGCTTCTACAGTGCCTCTCCCACATGGAGCAATTACAGAAGGACTAAAAATTGTAGGACATGATTACTAGTGCCCTTGGTTAATTCAAGGCAGGGCAAAGTTTTACGGTGCTTTCTTGACCAAGCATTTTTTGAAAAGAAGATTTTAATTAATTAATTCATAATTCTTTTACCTACATGCCCAGGTACTACAGGCGGAAAATAGCAATTGTGCTACAAATCTGGTGCAATGAATCTCTCCTTGTTTTTACACAAGGTTAATGTTTAATTGTGCACTGTCTCTGTCTCTGTATAAATAAAATTACATCACAATTACATTTATAACTGGTTAAATACAAACTAAATTGACATGGTCTGAGCTCCTGTCTCATACGAATGCATTTTTGCTTGCATGTGAAAAAGCACAAACACAGTAGGGTTTACTTACGTATAATGAAAAACTACCAATACACTGCTGCACTGACCATTCTTGTATAATTTTGCGGCTGACATGCTATACACCAGCCACATTTAGCAGTGATAGCAAATTATATATTTTTACACTGCTGGCCATATACAGATACAGACTCACTCTGCACTAGTCAGCAACTGAGTGCAACAAAAACTGACCCAGCATCACTAGTTGGTGTCTGTTGGCTCTGTTTTACAAACAGGCAGTGTTTTATTGTTCTGCCTGTGCCATTGTTTATTGAATATCCTGACTTATGGACTCTGTCTCCCACAATTGCGTTGGTGAGGTAAAACATGTGACCTCTGTATCTCTTTCTATGTTTAACATGTATCTGTCTGTGCATGTTGAATTTGTGCACTAACATGAATCCACATGTGCTGATGTCTTTCAGTGCTGATGTGCTCAGCGGGTCAGTCAATGAACCGCTGGAGCCTGGAGGAGCTGGTGAAAAGGGACCCTGAGAACTTCCTCATCCTGTTACAACAGATCATCAGGAAGACCAAAGAGGTGAGAGGTCAAAGGTCAAAGAGAACATATTGCCCACTGTACATGTTATTTAGTACTGTATCACTGTTGACAGAACTATTATTACTGAATGTATAACCGAATCACTCCTCTCTTTCTGTCTGTCTCAATATGTGTGAGTTCAGGTTCAGGATCAGTGTCAGTATGAGCTGGTGGCTCCCCTCGCCATCATGTTCTCCTCCACATTGCTTCAGGTACTAATCCTCATCCAGGTGTTATCAAAACCTTTAACTTTCCTTCACCTCTTAGTGTGCGTTTCACATGTTTAAGAGCACTCTCAGAAGGTTAGTTAGTTCCTCAATTCAAACCACTATGATGTTGTTAGAGGTGATACTGTGACCAAAGCTTGACAAGAACTGTTTGTTTCATAAACATTGCTTCTATTTTGCAGTCAGGGTGATTTAACAAGTGACCCAGTAATCACGTCATTGGAAATCTGATCCACTGATGTATTACTGGTTAGACAGAAGCCAGTAGAAGCCAGAAGCTGTCACAGCCAACACGGTTTGATTACTTCAATAGATTGACATAATTCTATACATGTATTTTTACTCCAGTTACATTACATTACAACATACTTCTTGCGATTGTCTTGATAGTGGGGGTTTTTTTCAGTAGGAAGCGAGAACCCCAGAGTTCAGTTAGAGCTGTGTAGCAACTGATATTGTTACAGCTTTGAGGTTTTGTAATGACGTGACAAATGTCCCTTTGGTTGTTTGTCATAAAGCCTGTAATAAAATAAAAGACTGGCTAATGAAATAACATCACATTATTACACTAAACTTGGTTAACTACCTTATAATGTATGTGACATATTTTTAGTTGATGATGTAATAATAAAATTGAGAAGTCATGTGTTAATATATAAGAACAAGAAACACATCATATATGCCAATATTGTTGTTACATTGCCATTTAAACCTCTTATAAAGTCATAAAGGCCAGTTATTGTACTAAATGGGTGTAATACATCACATTAACAGGTTGTATAACATGTTGGATCCATTTATACAGAATATTTGGCATGTTATTACATTATTGGTTGCTGTGAGGCAAACCTCAATAGACCGAAGTTTTCCACATGAATGCAGCAATGACGTTATTCTCAGAGTTGCTACTTTTATTTTTATTTTTCATTTTAAATTGAATAATGTTCGAGCAACTAAATTGGCATGTTTTATTATTGCTGACACTGAAAAATAATACAAAAAAATAGCATAAAGAACATTTTATAGATTGATCAATAATGAGCATAGTTGCAGCTGTAGTCCACATTACTGTTCTGTCAATAGTGTTTTGAACTTTCACCATACATGCAAAATAATTGGATGTATATAAGAAATAACCCATTTATGCAAAACAATGACCCATGAAGCCTCAAACAGGTCTTGTTGCTCCTTAACAGAACCCCACTAAAATACATGATTTGTGCTTTGGTTGCAGACACCATACTGTCCTCCAGACCCAGAGCTGCTGGAGGAAGCTATCAAGGTGTTTCGCTGCTTCCTCACCTGGCCTGAGCCTTACTGCAGTGTGTGTAGAAGCCTTCTCTCAACTCTACAGCTGGAGATCAAAGCCCCAGGTAAATATAGATGGGTTCATTTTGGGCTACTGTGTGTGTTTCTATTTGTCTACTAGTCTGCAGTGAGTGTCTGAAACATGTACTGTACTTACTGTTGTCTTTCAACCCTGGTAATCGCCCTCCCCCTAGTGACAATTCAAAGAAATGCATTAAGGATGACAATAAATCAAAAGGATGCTGCTTACCATAAACAACAGTATCAAGACAGCAGCAATGCAGGAAGATGATAAGGCTTCAGGTTGAACTGGGCACTTCTTCATAAATCGTTTGAAAGCGGATGAAGCTAGTGCATTTACAATACAAAAAAGCAGAAGCCAGATGTGAACACCTACACTGAAATTCACAAGGAAGTGCTAGAAACACAGCAACAGGCTGAATGAAAACATTTGAATGAACTGAATGTTAAATTGTCTTTTTTTCCCACTGTAATCCCTCAGATATAAAGACACAGTTTGAAATCCTTTGTTGCTTTTGGTTTAATATTAGTGCTAAATCTATTATATACTAAATTTTGTAATTACATAACTTTGCTTTAAATTTGAATATAAAGCGTTCATGAATATATGATGAATCCATTGTTTTTAAACATTTCTTACCACTTCTTGACAGACATTTGTAAGTTATAGTATGAGAATATTGTAGTAGGCCAACTATTTCAATTATTATTACATGTATATTGTTTCCTATTATTTAATGTATACTCTGTATGTGTGCTGTGTGTCTGATATTTTGCTGCTGCAACACCGTTATTTCCCTTTTTTTGGGATCTATAAAAATCTATCTATCTATCTATCTATCTATCTATCTATAACCCTAAAAAATACTAGATTGTGTGTAAGATTGTACTTTCATAAAAGTAGATAGTATAGGTCGGTTAAAATGTGCTGATATATGATACACCTTTAGGCTACAATATAAATTGCATTAAATGTCAATGCACTATAGGCTATAGCCGATACTAGTGAAACAACATCGGCAACAAAGAGCCCCGTTGTCCAAACCAACAATAAATTCAATTTCTAAAGATGGCACTTTGCAGCCTGTACACACAACTGATTATCAGTTAGAAATATACAACCACCTTCATCAGTGAAGATTATTGAAAATAACCAGAAAAGAGGGCAAAACTCAGACAATTAAACATAAACGACATAAATTGAAAAATCTATGGACACCGATTGCAACAAGCAATACTAAGACAGACAAATGAAATAAACCAACACTTCAGAATCAACAGCAGAATAAAACATCACCAAAGCAAACAACACAAAAATGTAGCCTATAAACAATAGACCTATTAACGCCACAGCGGCTGCATCCACAAACACACATATTAAAGCAAAAAGAGAGGCAGCACAGTTCATACACACCGAATAGCACGCACACGCACATTGTTAGAACAGAACAGATAGATTAGAAAATGAATAAATTATTATTATTATTTTTCCTCACAGGAATTTCCTTTCAGAGACTGGTAAGAGAAGAACAGTTCCTTAACACCCCCGGCCAGTGCTCCAAGACCATGTAAGTTCACTCAATAAAAACAAATTGTCTCTACAGACTGTAATAGAACTATACTATACACTGGCACTGACAGTGTTATGTTTACACAATTTAAGATTTATAGTAGAATGAAAAGCTCTTTGGTTTCTCATAGCTCATCTGTGACTTAGCCAGGGCTTCCATGCTTAACAAGTGCTGGTGATATTATGACATTTATATGTATGTGTATGTATGTATAATGAGTGCACACATACAACTTGTTTGTACAGCCTTGTCTTTGTTAGCGGTGTGTTCATGACAATTTATTTTCAGTCCAGTTCAGGCTGTGCTTTATCTTTGCACCTTCTGCTTTCTTGTTAAAATGAGTTGTTTATTTTCATACATGCCAGTGGTTCACAGTAACGTTATCTGATCTGACACCAAACTTTTAAAATAAAGAAACAGCACTCAGTGTCCATATGTTTAATATATTATAGCACTTAGATGGTTAGCACTTATGTGGTTTCCTGACCTGGAAAGTCCCTTTTCATCCCCTTCTCCACCCACCAACCCACCTACTGGACCCCACCACCACGCAGCACCACCATAGCATCCTGTTTGCATCTTCTGCCATGTGAGTTTGCGTACATGTTCGCACATTAACAGTGACACCATCTGTGTGCTGCTTGCAGGACCGTGCTGCTGATGAACCCTTGTGAGGTGCCCGCTGAGTTTCTCTTAGTGGCTGAGCAGCTCAGTCGCATTCAGCACTCGCAGGAAGAGACCTACATCACCCTGATCAAACACGCCTTCCAGTCCACACTAGGCACCAAGTACCCTCTACATAGCATCCATAGAGCCCTGCAGGTATGTGCTCAGGGCTCTGTACTATGGATGACAATCCATCAATAGTTCTCAAACAAAATTAAATAATATTTTGAGTATACATTTTGTGATTAAAATGTCTTTTGTTGTATGGGGTTATAGGAGTTACATTATTGAATCAATTGTTATTTATATCAAGATGAGTGGCCTATCAGTTAAAACATTATCCTTTAAACCCTGTTTATGTGCATTTTAATACCAGTTGTTTGAAGTATTTTAAGAAAATAGCAATAGCATTATACTAACATGTAAGCAAACCAAGGAAATGTGTAGCACTACATCTACTGTGTGTAACATACATACTTTTGAAGAAGCCAATACAAACCATTAGAGAGTGTGTGAATTTTTAAAGAATTAGACAGGATAACAATTCAGGAATGTGTTCCTTTACTATACCATATCACAAATGCTCTTTGCAGGCAAAAACTGTGAATGAATTGGGGGAGCTCTTCTCAGCGGTAAGTGATGTTTTAGAGACGGCCGCTGCCATGAGTGACCCTCTGAAGGGCCGCAGTCATGTAATCCACGGACTTGAGCAACTCAGGGAGAGCATGAGAATCCCAGCATCCAATGGAAGGAAGTCTGATGGTAAGAGGGCAGGTTTCATGAACTGGGGGATATATACACAGTGTATCACATCATAATCTTTCAGTTTCCAGTGGATATTGCTCTGATAGTTATTTTTTTTTCTCTATTTTTCTGACGTCCCTTTCAGGAATGCTACAAACTCTTCCTTTGCCTACAGCCAAGTGTTACATGTTTCATTGGGAAAAAGATAACTTTGGTAAAGTATTCGGCATGATACTTTATTGATTCATACACAGGAATTATCTTTCTGTTTTAAGCTGATGGAGATTCAGTTTTCCCTACTTCTTTCAGCACCAGGAAATCCATTCCTAATGTTTATTTATTTTTTGATTGCTGAATGTGATTGATATATTGTCTATTTTGATCCCTACAGATGTTCTGAACACTCTTTTGGAACACGAGCCTGCTGACCAGGTCATTAACGGGCAGGCTGAGGAGGAAGTGGAGGTAGACATTGATGATGATGAGGAGGAGATTGATGCAGAAGAAGAGGAGGAGGAAGATGACAAAGAAGAGGAGGAACATGGATTGCCTTCAATGTCTATCATACCTAATGGCTGCAGCAACAACCATCGTGCCTCCACCTTCTCCACCATCTCCTCCCTGTCCACCGCCTCCAAAGACTCCATGTTCTCCACCTTGTCCGTCACTTCAGAGTCCTACGCTCCGTCCCTCTTCTCTGTCACTTCTGGTGGTGATAGTGACTACTTTGAAGATTCGGATGACTACATCTGTTCCTCTCCTGTTGCTGAAAAATGTTCGCCAAAATCTATGAACAAAGCTTCGGCTCGGCTCAGCCAGCACTTCTACAGGCTCTTCATTAAACCCAAGAGCCCTCGGTCGCTATACCGGGCCAAAAGCTTGGGATACACAGAATCAAAAGACCTTTTCGTGGTGCGAGAGAAGCGCTCCAACTCTCTACCACAGCAAGTCAAGTTACGCTATCCTGAGCCCTTCCTCCAGCCACAAAGTCAAACTCTCAGACATGTCTGCTTCCGAAGGAGGCCCATTCTCAGCAGTGATGAGGACAGTACGAACACTACGCTGAGAGTGGTGGTGTTTGGTGCTGATCAGGTAGCAGGGAAGGTGGCCCGAGCCTACAATAGCCTGAGGAGGAAGGAGAGTGCATGTCCACGTCTCAGCAGGGCCTTCAAGCTTCAGTTCTTCTTTGTGCCTGTGAAGAGGGACTCAGCAGCAGGGCCCGGGAGTCTGAGGTCTCCTAATCCTGTGGTTCAATCTGGAACTCCAAAAGGAGCGGCCCTGTCTAATGTGAGTAGAAGAGTACTCCAACCAAATGTCATTCATTGAAGACAAGGTTTTGTTTATAACATCATATATGTACTAAGCTGTCAAAGAGATGAGTTGTATGGTACAGAGTAAGGAAAGACAGATATGAGAATTCCACTGTTGTTATTGTTGCTTTTGCTGAAGCAGGATCTTCACCAAATGGGCACAGGGGACAGCACTAACGACATTGCCCATCTCCTTGGTATGTTGGACCCTTGGTATGAAAGAAACACTCTTAGCCTGCTTAACTTGCCTGCCAACGTCGTCTGTCAGGTACAACTGGAATTTAACTTTCAAATTGCCTAACTAAAACTAACCCTCACATTAATACAACTAAAAATATCTTTTGTGTAGTCTATTACTCAACCCAAATGTATACCAGAGAACTGTTATCATGCAGATAGATAAAGCCTAGAGCATAAACACCTTTCAAAAATGTCAAATGTTTTGTTTAGCCTATACTTACATAAATGATCCTGCTGTATAATTGTATTAAGTATTAAATAGTTTTGTATCGCTCTGCAGCAAACCTCAAAGACGGAGTCAGAGTCATATGATAGTTCATATGAGCACCGTCTGCCCATCCTGGCCGACTTGGTCCTGTACTACTGTCGCTATGCTGGACGACCAGCTCTGATCCAACTTTACCAGGCTGAGGTCAGACACACTTTGACACACAAATAAAACACACACAAAGCAACAATACACAATATACCTTTTTCTAAAACGCATACTGTAAGCCCTGTTGTCCAGACCTTGGTATCCTTGTGCACAGAAATAGCACACTGACGCCCTCTGGGTCTTAGCATTAACAAATGTGACATTGTTCCAAACTCAGTGATTGATTAAGGATCTTCGGTTTTGCAGTTGACGTTAGCTTGTGGAGAGAGGAGGACTGAGGTGTTCGTCCACTCCCTAGAGTTGGGTCACACCGCAGGAACACGAGCCATAAAGGCCATGGGTGAGTGTGACACACAACACACACACATACTGTATATTTTTGCAACCGTGCTGTATTAAGTAAAATCCTCCACATTTTCCATGCAATGAAATGCATCATCAGTTTTTATGAAACTGGACTACATTTATGATAGCGGAACATCTGTTATTTCTATACCAGGATTCAGTCTACTTCCACTTTTTTTATTTCACTTGTCGCCACCACTTGCACTTCTGATTTTTTATTTCCCTTTGAGAATTCAGGGAATGCTCTTTATGCCTCATGTCTGTTAGTTACTGTGAAATTACTTTATTCCATAACTCACAATATTCTTCACACAAAATTATCTAGTTTTTGTCATTGCAAACCTAATATCTTCTACATTAAATGTAAAAAGTGTTCATGTTGCTTCACAAAATCTGAATGTTTGTAGTCATATTTAACGGCATTGTAGAATTCATTTTGCACTATTTTAAATGGTATAACGGAGACACTGGTCTAATAGATCACTGATGTGTGAGTGTGTGTCTTTTTCTCTCTTCATATAGGTGCTGCCAGTAAGAGGTTTGGTATTGACGGTGACCGAGAAGCAGTGCCTCTAATGTTGGAGGTAGTGTACAATAAGGTAAGATGGTGATAGTTTTATCTCCTATCAAAATTCATGTATTGAAGCTGCATTTTGCAAGAAAAGTAGAAAAACATCCCATTACTCTTTTGGAGACAGTGCAGGTTTGCCTTGTTTAGCCTTCTTTAACTGGTTTCAGTTATGATCACTTCTCCAACCACAGGAAATGACACATCAAAATTTAGTGACAAAATAGAAAGTATGCTAAACAGCCATGAGCACTGTCCTGACCAAGCCTCTGTGGGGACCTGTGGTATGAAGCATGAGAGAAAGGTAAACGTGAGGTCCCACATTACTGATGTTATCCATTATCATTTCCTTATCTTTCATTAGATACATTTCCTCAGTTTAAAATATTGTTCAAAATTCCTGTTGTAGTCAGGCAGTAGTTATTATCTTTAAGGTGTTTTTCAAGAGTGTTTTTTTTCCAAAACAGTAATCCTCTTATCCTCCTGTATTGGTCATGTGCATGTGTGTGTATTTTCAGGCCTGTGTTTAATGTGTGTAATAACTGTACCAAGCAGAGTGAAAAATGTGAATTTTCCCATTGTGGGATTAATGAAAGCATGTCTTCTTCTTCTTCTTGTTGTTCTTCTTCTTGTTGTTCTTCTTCTTCTTCTTCTTGTTCTTCTTTTTCTTGTTCTTCTTCTTCTTTTTCTTCTTCTTCTTCTTCTTCTTCTTCTTCTTCTTCTTCTTCTTCTCCTCCCATTCAGGTGGTGATTAGTGGGAGAAGTCACTGGAAAAGAGAAACCAAAGTCTGTACGTCAGTAAACTTAACCAAAGCATGCAAGAATCCTGAGGAACTAGGTACACGACTAGCATGTTAGCTACATGTAGATTTGACATAACAATTAGGCTACTGTTTAGGTTGAAAGGGAACCTTTATATATCAACAAAGATTGTTTTAATTAATCTCATAGGCACTGTATCTTCTGTTGCTCCTGCTAATGTTAACTGTAAATTCCTTGATATTTTCCTTTTGATAGCTTTGTTAAGTAACAATGAAGCAATTACTGCCAGATGTTTAAATGTACTCATAATGTAACTTAAACAATCCCTGTCAGACTCAAAGATGGAGTGCCTGCAGCTCACAATGACTGAGGTCCTGAAGAGACAGAATTGTAAAAGCAAGAAGGGCTACAACCAGGTGAGCTAGATGATAGATCAGTCTGTCGTTGGTTTGTGGTCAGAAAAGCGCAGCAGCAGCACGCTTTCACAAACAACTCTGCACCACATTCTCTATTTCAAAATAGAGTCTCACTCAGTACATTCTTGATAGCATCTCAAACTCATCGCATGTTTGCTGAAAACAAAGTTTTTCAATCTGACAGCTTGATGGAACAAAAAGCCAAGGCAAGACTTGCATCTGTTTTGCTTTTGTGTGTGTTTTGTCAGTTATATTATTTGCTCAACATTGTAGCTTAATCTCTTAACCCTTGTGTTGTCTTCCATTCGACCATGCATCGCCCTCCCGGGTCAAAACAGAAAATCACTTTTTGTCTCTTTTGGCACTTTTTTCAATATTTTTGGCACTTTTTTGATGTTTAACGCTTCTTTTCGCTACCATGTATAAACACCACTAACACAAACTCATTACTAGATTTACACTTATTTTTGGAATTCATGGTCCTCATTAACCTCATTTATAGGAAATTATACCTAATCTTTGTTAAAGAAAAGCAGAAATTATGATTTTTTTTAGACTAATATTAAAGGAAGGATAATCACAGAATGGCATATGTCAATGTCCAGTCGAGATACTGTTTCAAAAAATTAAAACTAATTTATCAAAAAAAATAAAATTAATTTATCAAAACATACAAAATTCAATGAAAGTAGAGATTTTTGTTGTACTTGAGAACCGCGTTATATGGAATGATTCATGTTATTTTTGGGTAATCAAAATTAGGTAGTTATAAAGAAACACATATTTCTGATATAGACATTTAGACAATGGGTAATATTTGACCCGAAGACAACACAAGGGTTAACCTCGTTTAGATGTGGAGCTTTGATTTGCAATAGTCGTAACACAGCTCAGCAGAATGTTGACCTATTTAACTGATTGATTTTTCTCAGACAAGCTGCAATACCCATAATTAGCAATAATATGCATGCAAAAATATCGACACAGTTTAAAAGGATCTAGCATTTTTTTGTATTCTTCTCCAAAATGTTTTTCATTTGGTACAATGCATTTAGTTTTGGTCTTTCTTTTTGTAGCAGCTGAGCGTGACAGAGGTGAAGGTGGACAAGGTGCAGGTCAGCGGTGCTGGTAACACAACCTTTGCTGTATGTCTGGACCAGGACGAGAAAAAAATATTGCAGAGTGTCACCAGGTGGGACACACACACACACACACACACACACACACACACACACACACACACACACACACCCACACAAACACACACACACACACACACACACACACACACACACACACACACACAAACACACACACACACACACACACACACACACACACACACACACACACACACACACTATCTCTCTCTCTCTCAGGGAATATATGAATAGAAACAATTACACACATATTTACAGCATCCACTCACAACTCACAACCAGACTCACTAGTGTTGTTATTTCTCTAACCCACGTGTCTCCCTCTCTCCCATATAGATGTGACATATCAGTGTGTTATAAACCTGACAGCTCCACTGACTGGAGGCTAAGAAAATCCCCGACCTCAGCCCAAATCCAGCCTCTTAACCCCACCTTCTGCTCCCTCCTCTGCCTGCCCATTGTCACATTCAGTGGGGCTCTTCCCTGAGACTGCTGACCAGTGGTTTGGATGGTTTTAAAAGAACATATTATGTGCACGTATTAATGCTCTGAATAACAGACACTAATTGCAGAAGGAAAGTGCACAGTGGCATACAATTTTGATGGTGGCCTCAATCGGCAGTGGGATGCATCTGTTGGAAACAGGAGGACTTGCACAGAAGGGCTAATCAGGAAACAGCAGACCGTCTGTGATCGTACAAATACATACCAAAGAACCTGAAAAACAAAGGACTAGAGATATAATAGTTCTAACGATGTGGAGTCCAGCTTTCTCTGTAAAAAAAAATAAAAAATAACCATTCACTGTTGTTAAGGAAACTGTTCAAGTTTCATTCCACAGGTTTCAGTTCCTCTTTCAGGCTGACAGAGAAGTAACCTTACCCACAGTAACATTAGAATGTAATCTGGTCAAACAGTAAATAGGTAAATACAGAGAGTACAGGCTCTCAGGTGAGATAGCACCCAAACATGGCAACAGCAATATGTTGAAAAAAGCCTGGGTCCTACCAAGAGATGGAATGTTAAAATGGAGACATCATCTTGGAGTCAACGTTTTGAGAACTTTTGTCTTGATCAACCGACATGGAGGACCAGGGGGATATTTTACACCTGATGACCAGACTGTAATATGTAATGCCTCCATTCGGGGATGCTTCTGGGACTATATCTGAGAATGGACACTATGGACTTACATAATATGTAAATATTATTATTGTAAAATATTGCATTGCATGCTATGACTATAATGTTACACCATCATGCTTTATGTCTGTGACATCCTTATGTCTCCCATGGAGTTACAATGAAGTCACTGTTTTAACTGCAGTAATAAATATGACCAGCAGAGGGCTCTGTTGACATTCCAACCATATACTGCCTATGATTCCAACTGACTTCAGTTGAAGTACAGTACTTTGTAATATATGTAATGGAATTTATATATAGACCATATTTTAGCTCTTGCAAAGTGCTAACCTTTATTTCATCAAGGGCACAGATGTAAAATATAAATTTTATATGTGGTGCTAAAAAAACCTTTATAAAAAGTAACTGATTCATTGTACTTTGCATACTGTAAACTATGACATTTCAGTATATATAATTGTTTTGTTGCTGTATAGGGATAATACCCTGATCATCTGATCGACTGAAATAGTACTGCACATACATATCTTACATGGAATTGAAGCACTTGAACATTAGATTAATAAATTAGGTACTTCTATGTTCAGATATACAGTATGCCTACATGTCTTTTCTGATGGAAATATTGCAAAAAACCTATTTAAAACTGTATGTGTACCATCAATGCAATGAAAACATCTAAAATTAAATCTTCATTAAAATGTATGTCTTCAACTGTAGATTAATTTTCATCTTGATATTTGCCTTCATTTGAAGATGTGTTGCCTCTATATATTACCAACTTGTTATTGTGTATCTATGCAGTACGTATGGATACAGTGGTGGAATGAAACTGGATACACTCGCTCAGAACCAGATACACTACTTCTACCATTTTACTTTTCACTCCACTACATTTATCTGACAGCTTACATTTCAGGTAAAGATTGTATATACAAGATATGTGATCAACTCATAGAATATTATGCATTGCTACTTTAAAACCAGATCGAGGTATCTATCTATCTATCTATCTATCTATCTATCTATCTATCTATCTATCTATCTATCTATCTATCTATCTATCTATCTATCTATCTATCTATCTGGATACGTGCTCTGATTGGTTACTAATTCAAGCCCTTAGTGGCACGCCATTGGTCGGTTGCGACGATGGGCGTGGTCTGAAGACAACCCTCACTCAGCACTCAGAGTGACAGAGAGAGGTAATACGGTGGGCAAATGGAGCTGTTTGCACAACTTAACTGCAGGTAAGTTTTCCCAAAGACTGAACTTTTTGATGTTTTACCAATGGCAAACGTCTCTATAGTTTACTGTTGCACTGTTTACTGTTTACTGTACGTACTCGCGAAAAGGTTACAGTAATGTCGACGACTGTAAATTGTTGCTACAGTTTATATTGCAGATGGTGAAGATGTTTAGCCTACTGCGTGTATGTAAGAGTAACACAAAGCTGTCAGTAAATATTTTGTCCAAAGTCATCTTATACCCGCAGTTTTTTTCTGTAATGAGTTGACCTTTTAATGTTTGAGTGATGTTTTTTTTTTTTTTTGCTGTTCTTCATGAACGTATCGTTTAATTGCTGTTTACGTTTCGCACTGATGAGCCGTATGAGTTAATCATAAAGTTTTACAGTATACCACTTATAGTAACATGCAGGTGAGATGTGGCAGTGTGTTTACTGTGCAGCACCTGATTAACATACGTAGCCTACTGTCTGTGCTGCTCTACCTGTGCTGTAGCCTGTGTGTCAACCGCTCCTTTGAAGATCCTTTTTTATACTTTTTTGACTGTGCTCTTTTATATTTAAGTCAGGCTATAAAAACTCCCACACGTCATGGCCTATGACACGGGAAGACACAATATTATTTTTTCCTCCTGAGATAATAACAAGGGTTTGGTTACAGTGCCCGGGTCTGATTGAAGCCTTGGCTCTCTGTTGTGTCTGTTTGGGAGTCTAAGAGCACAGCTGTATTTCCTCCAGCTTTGTTGTTTTAGATCCGAGCTTCCTGATACCATTTATTAATTAAGGGGATGCAGGGTGGCTCCAGTCTGTGTGTGTGTGTGTGTGTGTGTGTGTGTGTGTGTGTGTGTGTGTGTGTGTGTGTGTGTGTGTGTGTGTGTGTGTGTGTGTGTGTTGGTGTTGGTTTTTGTGTGTGTATGTGTATGTCTTGCATTTTCCATCCAGTCTGTGGTGCTCTCTTCCAGCAGCAGCTGGTGATAATTGATCTGGCCGATGAGATCCAAACTTTTCCTAGCCTTTTTAATCCTTCAATGCAGCACTTCTCTGTTATGGGCAATAACCCATAGTATAGGAACATTGCTATGTTTGGCAATAGAACATATATATATATATATATATATATATATATATATATATAGGTTATGTAAACATCTTGTGTTGACAACATAAAGCTGTTGGAAGCCATCCACTCTAACACAACACCCAGTTAAAGCATATCAAAGCTCTCTAATCTAGATCAAAATCCATCTGCTGATTCAACTATTGGGAGAGGCTTTCCAGTTAGACATGACTAAACAGTGACATAGTGGTTTAAAATATTTAGGCTATTAAGTGAATGCTGGTAATACAGTCTTGGCTTTGGTTCTAGAGGAAATAACATTACATAACCCCGTAAAGCAATAAGTAACAACCCATTATCGAAATGATACTACATAATTATACTACAAGTTGAGCAAAATTAGTAACAGGCCACATGGTGTTATCTGATATCTGTTGTAATAGTAACTGTATCATTAGACAGTGTGATCACTGTGCCGAAATATGTTATTATGACCACAGTGTTGATGGAGAGTTATACGCACATCACGTAGCTGAAAGGCTAGAAGAAGCATCAATAAAGAAAAGGTAACTCCTGCACACTTACTCCAAGCCAGTATACGTTTAATGACAACGTTTCAATCCGAAATGGATCTTCATCAGGTCAAAATGTTTGAAAAAACCACACCCACATTCATACATCATGCTGACCAATAGGCTGGGATGCTATTTGATGGCAGGTGTTGTTCATCCAGAAAGGGTGATAAAACATCCAGAAACAATTGACAGTTAACAAATCAATGAAGTCCAAGTATGTAAAAACAGTAGGAAAGGAAACAGTAATACTTCAGCTTTACTTCAAAGTATCAAAAATATCTTATTATATCTTACTGTATTATTATTGTTTTTAAATATAAAACAAAGTTTGTCTATTATCACCACAGTGAAACATCACAAACATCTACAGTATAGTAAGATAATGCTGCAAAACAACATGTTTTGGATAGCTGTTCAGGTGAGGGGACTGGAACAGGTGGATCATAAAACACAGGATTGCAATTAAAACTTTGTAATTGTAAAAATAAATGACTAACTACAAATACCGGTTGTTCCAGTAAGCTGTCATTACCGTAATCATAGGCTTAACACAACACTCTTTATAATGATAATGAACAATGATAAATGAAAAAGATCCTCTTAGTTCACCTTCTTATAGTAACAATAGGGAACATCATTTACCAGTTAAACATCGGCAAATGCTTTTATCCAGTTAGTTCAGTGGAGAGCAGTAATTTTCAAAATATGTATCTTTCTGTGACATGACATTAAAAGGGGACCACCAAGAAGTGTAAATGTAAACTATATGTAAGTTAGAGAGAAGTTACGATTTTGTCAGTTCCATCAGTTACCTTTTAGGTTGGCATCTAGCAGCCATTACTTATATTAAGGCACTACTGCAACACAGCCACTTTGTAGAAAGTAAGACAATTATTGTGTAAGATTCAAGTCCTACCAGTTTTTTAATATTTCACCTTTAAGAGTCAGGTCAGTAAGTGTCCCCTAATATGTGTTTAAAAGCATGCATACAGAACACCCTGACAACTTGAATCACCCTTCCAAGGTTTGTCAAAAACTGACCCAAATTAAGTCTAACCCTGGTTTGTCACACTTGAGTTAACCTTTTGAACTTGCCATTCTCTACTATATATTAGATTAAGTCAACCTTTGTCACTTTTAAACATTGTCTGGAAGACAGGGCCATTGTCTCCTTCATGTTTTGTTCAAATTAGAGCCATGGACTGATGGATGGACAGGGTGCGACTCCTTGTGCCACTCCACCCTCGTGAGGGTCAACATCATGAGAAATGACACCATACAAAGACCTCTCAGTCTATAAAATAGTTGCCCAAAGCCGTCTTACCACTAAAATAATCAAAGTTAGTAGATCAAGAAGGGATGCTGGTAAAGTCAGCCCACATGAGGCCATCTGACACACAGTACATCACAAGGATGTGTTTGGCCTTTGGTTGGAATGCTGAAGTTGGAAAAGCAGTTTGGCAAAAATGAGCCGGTGCTTAAATTAGCTGGTAGTTGCTATTTAAAAAAATGGTTTCCCTTACCAACCTGGCCACAAACTCAGCTAAGAGTTTGCAATCAATTTGTTTTTAATTGTGATTTCTGCTCAAACTGATCTGAATTGTGAACGCAAAGAACTGACAGTAAGGACTTGTTGAGTAGTTCCTCCTGCTGCAGGGGAAACAACTCAATAAACCCTTGTAGTCCCTTTTTTCCCTTTAGAGTTTAACAGGGACAGTAGTTTAGGGCAGTTAGATTATACGTATGCTGTGCTGAAACAAATCGTCAGATCCTCAGTCAGATGTCCTGATTAATTCAAGCTATCACTCTTAGTCACTTGATGCCCTATAAACCAAAATCTGCAACTATTCTAATAATTAGTTGGTCATATTTTAAGCAAAACTGGCAAACATTCTCAAGTTCTAGCTTCTTAATTGTGAGGATTTGTTGCCTTTGTTTATCTTATTTGATAGTAAATGTAATATATTTAGGTTTTGCACTGTTAAAAGAACAAACAATCAATTTTAAGGTGTCACCTTTGGCTTTAGGAAAGTGTGAATAGCATGTTTCACTATTTTTGGACATTTTATAGACTAAATGATTAGTTTATTGATTGAAAAAATATTCTGCAGATAAATCAGTAATTAAAACAGTTGTTAGTTGCACCCTGGGGGCTTTGTTTTAAATCAGCCTCAGGACTATGGGCAGATGTTGCCTTGGAGTGCTGGGCCCTCGTCAACCCACGCAACTATTCCCGAAAAAGACATTTTAAATGACAACCTTGCCCAAAGTTATAACAAAACACACTTAATTCCACATACTGCAGCTCCAAAAATGCAGACAGCCACAGACTCTCTTCAATTTGAGTACCCGCCCTATTGTTTGTCTTGTGAGAAAAACAAATGGCAACACTTCTTGATACAGTCATGTGACTGTGGACTCCTTGGAAAGCAGACTCCATCGTGGCAAACACTATTTCATGCCAAGTGTGTGTGTGTGTGTGTGTTCTATTTGTGTTGCTGATCATGTCTATGTGACGCACCTAGTACATCCTGTGCTTGTAGTTGGATCACTTCTGTAAAAGTTTACCGCTATGTTACTGCTTTACCTCATTATGCCCACAGTGGCCAAATAAGGTCTGCTACGTGGGGAGACTGATGATTCACCGGAACCCACAAATTTGTCTTTTTCACTTTTTCCCCGGCATGTCTGGAAACAATGTTTGCTTTTCCATTCACGTCAGTTGCAGAATATCCAGAATATTTGGTTAGAGAATGTCTCAAATGGTGGAGATGTACTGTGCCCTGTGCTTTGCTGTGCGCGTACCGAAGCAAAGCGTTACAGTTTGTATAAGACTTAAAGGAACACGCCGACTTATTGGGAATTTAGCTTATTCATCGTAACCCCCAGAGTAAGACAAGTCGATACATACCCTCCTCATCTCCGTGCGTGCTGTAATGCTGTCTGACGGCTCCAGCATTAGCTTAGCCCAGCACAGATCCTGCAGGTAACTTGGTTCCAAGTAGCCTACTGCTCCGAATTGTGACAAAAGTGACAAAATAACGCCAACATGTTCCTATTTACATGTTGTGATTTGTAGAGTCACAGCGTGTACAAAAAACAATGTAACATGAGACACAGCCATCTTCTATCCGTAAACAAACCGGGAACTATATTCTCAGACAGGCTTGCTGCGAGCATATCACTCCGCCCAAGTACTATATTCTTCCGCCTGAGAATATAGTATACAGTTAGAAGATGGCTGTGTCTCATGTTAGGTTGTTTTTTGTACACGCTGTGACTCTACAAATCACAACATGTCAATAAGACTATGTTGGTTATCCTACTCGAGCAGTAGGATTACTGGAACCATTCACCTGCCTGTTCTGTTATGGGCTGATGCCGCTGGAGCAGTCAGACAGCTTTACAGCACGCAAGGAGATGAGAAGGATATGTATCGACTTGGCTTACTCTGGGGGTTAGGGTTAATAAGCTAAATTCCCAATAAGTCGGCGTGTTCCTTTAACATGTGGCTTAAATATCAGGAAAATCTGGGATGCATTGCATGTAATTGAACAGGTACACAAACGGCATGGATGCTTCGAAAGCAGAGGTTTGGACAGTATGTTATCTGTTTAAAGGACAATGTTCCAAACAACAAGTCAACTGTACCATAGCAATTTGCTGAAAAGCACTAAAAAGAATCTGCAGACTTAAGCCTAAACAAGCACACACAATATCTGGAAGTTTTCTCCACAAACTGGCAAGAAGTTATAAATCAAAGTCACAACAGTGGTAGACAACTAAATAGCTGGTGTAGCTTCTGTTACACAAAAATGAGAGTTGAATGAAAACATAAATCATTCATACTCAGGGTTCCCCACAGCTCTCTCTGGTTATCGACAGGCCTTCTGTCTTAGGCCGCAGCTGTATCTTTGGTAAAAATGGCGTCTTTGTTTGGAGCTTTTTTTAATCTGCGATAAGAACGGATTGAGAAGTATTTCATGCATAAAGAATGAATCTAATCACTATTCCAAAACACCTATCTCTGCGTTAGGTAGTCATATGCACAGGATATACTGTAAGTAAAAGAATTCTATATAGTATGTGTGTTTGCATTTGCATTTGTGTTTCAACATAGTATTTGTTTAAAACTCCTTAACTGACGCATGTTGCCTAATCCAACCTAAATGCCACATCCTCAACTGACCCCTATTGGACCTATTGACCCAATTCTCAAAATCATAGACCTCACAGAAGGCATAATACCACACACACACACACACACACACACACACACACACACACACACACACACACACACACACACACACACACACACACACACACACACACACACACACACACACACACACACACACACACACACCTTCTCGGGAAACCCCTTTGTATCTCCACCTCCTCCTGTCTGTCTTCCTCTTGCCTGATGGATTTAGCACCTAATCCTGCAGCAGAAATCTTTACCCTGTCCATTCACGCCTGTGATTTGATGTTGTATTTACACTAACTCCTCCTTACAGTGAATTTCTTTGATTTATTTTTATGACATATTCACGTGTTTGGTGCTAATTGTGGTATTGCGTACAATATTTGCAGGCCCTGAGGAGAAATGTATCCCTGGTCACTCAGGCCAGGCACACACACACACACACACACACACACACATTCACTGATCCAAGAGGACTTCCTCATATTGTCCAGCATGTTGATGCAGGAAATCGCTTTGATTGATATCCCCCGTTGCTCACACAGAATTAAACGTTGTCTGTTTTAGGGGTTTCTTTGCAACTTTTGAATATGAGTGAGTGTTTCTGCATGTGTGTTCCTCGCAGCACTGAGTTGTCTTAGCGTGGTTTTAATTAAGGACTGACTTTCTGTTAGTTATACAGCATGATCACTGGTTTAGACTGTTTGACTGATTTATTGCTCAAATATAAACTATTGGCTCTTCCTGAGATGCTACTTGGAGAGAAGAGGGCAACAGCCATTCAGCTACTTTTTTTCCTCGACATTTGCACAGTAATGAAATTGAGGAATTTTATGATGTTGCTTTTACCATAAGCCTTTAAACACATTGCACACACAGTTCCCTTCACAAAGACATACTGCTTCATTCACCCTGTACTTTTGTTTCAGGTATTAGGCTACTTGCTAGGGACACACTCTGCTGGTTCTTTCTGCGCTCTTCTACTTTGTCCAGGTCTTCATGTGAGAGGCAATGAGGCCCGTCTATGTCAATGCACACCATGCTATCCTACATGAAGGTTGGGGATTTCCAATTGACCAAACACACACGTACAACCCCACCCCCACTGCACCACCACCTCTCTCTTGCTATATGAACGCACTTCCACACGTCGCTGTCACGTCCTTCCTGTTTTCTGAGATTTCTGCAGTATTTGGCTGCATTGTTTGAAACTTCAGCTGACCACTGCCAAAGGCCTGCCCACATGGAGAAGATATAGATAGATGTGTATCATAGCCGAAACTCAGATCAGGAACTGATTCACATTAACCGTAAATAGTCAACAGTCATAAGAGAAATTTGTTTCCCCGGCATGTGGCCTTGGCATCTGTAATAGCATTTTAGCTTGTGGTATATTAATTAGCACTTTCTGAGCCATTTGGAATTTTTTACTAGCACTATTGGCAAAAGAAACATTGTGTACAAATCAAGGAAGGGATGTTAGAAGCATTGTAGTCTGTACCCGACCACTCATGTTGGTTTGTTAAAATAATGGAAGAGGATGTTGCTGTAAGGTGCACAGTGGTAGGTCCAAAAAGTTAAGAAAGGTCATAGGATTGACTCTGATTGGTGACGTTATATGCATATATATGCTCATTGAATATGATCTGTCTTTGCTTCTGTGTGCATCTGCAACCTTAATGTAGTTTTAATAGTTGAAACTCAACTTTCCTCTCTCTCTCTCTCCCTGGTGTTGTTTGTTAGAACAATTATGTATATTAGATTATATAAAATTCTTTAAATTCACAGAAAAGCATGTGGCCCTTGAACAGAAGTCAAACAAAATGAAGTTTTATATTTGAATATTCCATTTACAGTGATATTAGCTTGAAATACAATCAAAAAGCTATGATGGTGCTTTTGTGTCTTTTTTTCTGCAGGGTGTGGTTTTTCTAAGCTAGTTATTTGGAAATGTCGTGAATGATGAGATGCATCTATTTTAAAGCTTTTTAAAACTGGTTCCCTCTTTTTCAACATCTTTCTCGCTCTCTGTCTCTCTCTCTGTCTCTCCGTCTATCTAAATATAGAGTGTCGTCTGCCCACTCATTTTGACAGAGAGGAAATGCTGTGTATGTGTTAGGTCCAACACAGCCATAATAGTTTCCGTTACAAAGGTAAAACAGAGTGTACGTGTGCACATTGCTGTGGACGAGAGTCTATGCGTGCACATGGATGCCTTTTGCATGCATAGTAAGTTCTGTATATCAATACAACCCAGTATGTCTTTGTGTCTTTTGTGTGTAGGCATTAAGGAAGGAGACAGAAACAATCTTTTGAGACATCATGTGCATCATAGACCCCAGATAGAAGGCAGAATATGTAAACAGGGAAATGGGGGGGGGGAGACAGAGTGACAGAGACAAGACAGTGAATACACTAGAGGCAAACGGAAACTTGTGGTCAAACAGGCAGAACAGGCAGCATTCAGCTGCTGAGGCAGTTCTGTTAACTCTCTGATTTTGAAAGCATTGCTTTTCTTAGAGGGATCAAGGTTAATCCATTACACAAAATCCTTTCATTGTGCACATGCGGCCTGTTGAATGACCTCCAGCACAGAGTGTGTGCGTGTGTGTGTGTGTGTGTGTGTGTGTGTGTGTGTGTGTGTGTGTGTGTGCGTGTGTGTGTGTGCATGTTTGGCATGTGTGTGTGTGGAATGAATGTTGAATGTTGACATGAAAGAGAGCAAAATGTTGTGAGCCAGAAGTCCAGAAATAGAAAAAATAGAAAAATAATAAAGGTTATGACTTTTTGACACACTCCAACACCTGCTCAACACTCTCTCCCCTCTTTCTTTTCACCACCTCCCACTTCAACTCTGCTCACACACACACACACACACACACACACACACACACACACACACACACACACACACACACACACACTGCTTATCCCCTGTCACTACCTCATACCCTCTCACCAGAGGAAATATATTCAGCAATGAGTCACTGTACTCACTTGCCTGTGATTCTCTCTCTCTCTCTCTCTCTCTCTCTCTCTCTCTCTCTCTCTCTCTCTCTCTCTCCCTCCCTCTCTCCCTCTGTCACGCACTTGTTAGTTTCAGTACACAGTGTTGTGTGTGTATATGTAAAAGACCTGCAGGACTGTTTGGTCCATGCCTGTAGGACAAGGTAAGTTTATGTACTACTATCTACACTGTTTGTCGGTTATGCCTGACAGGTTAGCAGGAGGAAATGGAGGAGGATGGTTTTGGTAGTTTTGCTGCCTCGTGTGATGCTACAGATATACATGTTTAACATTTTGATTGAATTGATTGATGGCTGAAAAGTTAATTAACAACTTCCATAAAGCAAAAGCATTTGGTTTCTGCCTGTTTTGGACATGTTTTGTTTCTGTGACCGAGGGATGGTATGATACATTTCTGGTGTTTCTTTTACACTAAAATTATGATCATCCTCATGAGCTCTTTATTTGTGCCAAAGTGGTTGTATATGGGTGATCTTTGGTCAGTATGTTGAGAGCAAAGTAGCTGAAGGAGTTCCTCTAAGAAATTGTCCAGAAAGGACCAAAGCATGAATGTCTTATCCACCACTCTGCATTTACAAGAAACAGTCCGTGTATGTATAAATGCTGCAGGAAATGCAGTTTCCTGTTGCATTGGCGCTTAGTGTTTGTTGTGGTTTCAATGTTTTTTTTTTATGTTGGATATCTTAATTTCATAATAAAGGATCTAAAACTAAACAAGTGGGTGATGCTTTTCAGATTTAGCCAAATTTCACTATATATGTAGTGTTGTGGAGGTTTGAGAGGTGACTCATAAACCTGTGTGGGACCTGAGATAAGGAAAGTGGCTTGAGAGTTGAAGTGGGTTGAAGTTATTTAAAGAAATACTCTTTAGCATTGTTGGGGAGGGTTAGTGTGGGACCACTGCACCTTCTGACACCTGTTAACCATGTGTGTGTCTGTGTGTGTGTGTGTGTGTGTGTGTGTGGGTTAAACTTTAAATACAAAAAATTGGATTTAACCCTTCAGCAATAACACTGGCATACAGTAAATGTTAACTGGGGCTAATATATTTCACACAAAAATACAATAAGAGAAACGTATCGAGACAGCCCACCTGTGACCAGAGAGGGTTTTAATTAGCTTCTTTCAATCTATCAGTGTAATTTTACACTCTGCTGTCAGCAAGCAGAAAACAGTCAACGCTTACCCACATTTACTGTCAGCCATCAGGCAGGCTGTCCACCCACTTAGTGTTTGACCTCAGACATGACAGAACATGACTGGCACTTCCTGTCCATGTCCTCTTTCTGATTACAGTTGATAGACCCATAATGCATGTGAGACATGACCAACGAGGCCCACTGGGATAACTCAACCAGAATGCACAGCATGGAGCCAACAGGTACACAACACACACTGTGCGCAACGATGCAGATATGTGCAGAAAAATGAAGGGCTGGTCTGTGTTTCTTTCAAAAGTTACTGATAAAAGCAAAAAACCTTTTCATATTCAGACTTAAACACACAACCTCTCGACTTTATTATCAGCCAGCTGTTCCCCCACAGTTCCAGAGCCAGAACTCTACCGCAGCATCCAGGCTGTGTTGCCCAGGGAAACAGACAACCAGCAGTCGCCTGACTGTTTCAACAAAGGTAATAAAGTGAAATAAAGTAAAACTATTACGATGTGAAGATTTTTTTGTTAGCACTGATGTGGTTTTTATCTATCTCTGAGGTTGGCTCTGCTCACACGTCATATATGAAATCTTACAAACAGCATCATCTGATTATATCACTGGGTCTTAATTTGATCCTTACGGTAAAGAGTTTTCAAAAAGTGGCAACAGCAAAAAGACCAACTTTATCATGTAAATAAATTCACAATGGTTCAATATATCTTGACATGAGGATTAGACGTCAATAAACTGACTCGATTCTTTGCTGAAGACTTTATGTGTTCCAGCATTTTTCTGAATCCAAAGCAATTCCACCCCAGTAAACCACCCTGAATACATATTTACTGAAGCCAGCCTGCGAGTCTTAATCACACTGTGGAATATTTCGCCATGTCAACAGTATGAGGGCTGTTCACTTGTTAGTCATCAGACATATTTTGAATTAGCACTGTAATGGAGAAAAGTGTGACGCATTTAGCAAGTTTGTGTTACTCATGGGCAAATCTTGCATCTGTTAATGGCTTGTGTGTTTATCTGTGTGTGCAGGCATGCTGAGATGGACACTTCATAAGAAGGTCCAAAACAATCCTGCCAACAGCTTAGCTCTGGTGTGGTTGCTGATAAAAGAGCTGGAAAAGGTACTTGATTTCAGCAGTGGCACTGTTGAAACTTTGACATGGTCTACACATATTACCACAGAAAAGCACAAAATCTTCTAAAATCTATTTTTCTCTCAATCAACCAATTTTTTTAATCAACTAATTTTTTCAGCTCTAGTAACAATGTACAATCAGTCTGTCATCAGTTGAGGAGCTGGAGTGGAGCCCTAACAGTGTGTGTTTTCTCTGCAGGCTGAGAGATGGGACTCTCGCAAATGCATCATACCTCTGCTCCACACACTAATGTATGCCATTATTCAGGTACAGTTCATATTTTTTGACACTATTTATTGAATAGCAGACAGTTAGGAATTTCCGCTTAATCAGTTTCAAAAGCCATACTGAGTACATCATTTCTGTAATGCTACTCTACATGTCATTTAGCTGACGCTTTTATCAAAAGCAACTTATATGTCGCACACTTTTGGAGCAACTAGGGGTTAAGTGTCTTTCTCAGGGACACATTGGTTGATGTAGCACAGTGGGATTCGAACCCACATCCCCCACACCAAAGGCATGCATCATATCCACTGTGCCATCAACACCACTGTATCCACTCCTATGCCTTTTTAGGGGTGTAACCATAGACTGTATGAAACCGGGTGTAACAGATATGACTAAATATATCTGGTTGACCTGGTTCACAGCAGAGGCATGGCCTCACTGCCTTTTAAGAGAATTCTCCAAATCCACAGATGGACAAGTTTGTTCCTAGACAGTGTTGCATTGGTATGCCAGAAAACTACTTGTATTTTTAGGTATGCAATGTAGGGAGTTTCTGCAAAAAGTACCTAACAGGAAGGAGAAATGTGTTTTTATTTCAGGAACAAATGCCAACAAGGAAGTACATAACTAAAAAGATGGCATGTAGGCCTGTGATTTTGTTTTTTATTATAAAATAGTTTTTTCTTACTGGTATTACATGCCGTGTGTGTGTGTGTGTGTGTGTGTGTGTGTGTGTGTGTGTGTGTGTGTGTGTGTGTGTGTGTGTGTTATTGTTCATAATCCAGACAGCCTACATTCCAGATGAGCTGTACAAGCGTGTTTATGACTTTTGTAAGAGACTCCTGACCTACCCTCATCCCTACTGCACTGTAGGCCTCAGCTACACAAGACAGATAAAAACTGAACGCTCCATTCCAGGTATTATTCAACATTCAGCTTGGCATTTCAGTCTAAATGTATAACAAGAGGTGATTGGTTAATTTCCATCAGGGCTTCAGAACAACCTGTTCGAAGAGCTACAGCTGCTAAATTAGTGTCATCTTGTCATCAAACAGTCAACACTTACAGCCTGTAATTGTTTTGACACATGTATATGGTATTCTGTTGTATTGCATTCATAGCTACGCTGTTCATTTTATGACTAGCATTGAAATCACTCTGTCTCCTTCTTGACATTTCTCTTACAAAAAGGAAATAGGATTGTTGTTCTTCATCAATGATGCCATTGGTTTATTCATTTATTCTTATGCATTTTGTCATGATGCTGTCATTTCCCACAAAGACCAATCCCTCAGTCAGTCAATTCATCAAAACATGAATTATATATTACTCATACTGTTGAGGTAGGAATTATATCCTTTGTGTCTTAACCCAGTTCCAAAAAAGGGCAAAAAAGCCAGACCATGCATGCTTTGTAATTGTAAAGATGTACAATTACCTAGCATAAAAGAGAAAAACTACATTAAACTAGAGATGCACCGATAGACCGGCCGGTGACCGGAATTGGCCGGTTTTCACGTGCACGGCCATGACCAGCGACCGGCAGATCAGTCTGACATATGCCGATTTCATGCCGGTCAATGCTACAATTAACTGACAACATAAGTTATATGAGTTACAGTTCTCAAGGACGCACGCACACACGGACGCGACAGCACGGTCTCTTTTTCCTTTCTCTCAACTTTTCCGCCGTGTGTCGCGCGTACCCGGGTGCTCGCGGTGTGAAGCGCGTGTCCGCGCTATTCTCGCACATGTAGGGAACCTCGTGAATTAACCTGCAACATGTCAGCTGTTTGAATTCTTCAGCGTGTGTGCAGAAGATAACAGGTTTGCAATATGCAACACCTGCAAGGAAAAAGTAGGGCATGGAAGGAAGCCACCAAAATCCAAAATCACATTTCTTTAGTTGGATATTGGATGTGAAAAGAAGGAAATGGTTCTAACATTGCACTTTAGATGTGTGTGAATTTCCCACACGAGGGGTAATTTATTTAGTTCTATTTTATAGTGATCCATTATCTGTTAAAACATGTTTCTATGTTCTGTGCAAAATGATCTATTAAAGAAAAGATAGAAAATAAATATTTGTGTGTGCTGTAAAGTGGTTAGAAAAAATTAATTCGTAATAGGCTAAAATCAGTATCGGCTGGCCTAACTCAAAGAATCGGCCTAGAAAGTTGTAATCGGTGCATCTCTACATTAAACCAAACTGAAAACAATAAAGGAGACCTAAGACAACAAATGTAGCCAAACCTAAAAGACAGCTGATGCCAGAGATGCATCGAATAAATGAATTGACAGACAACAGCTTATACTGCAGAGTAGAAAGTCAGACCAGATAAGCAGATTTCTCTCTTGCCCTACAGAGTCCTGCCGCAGGACACTATAGTAAACAGAGGGCCATCATTACACTACGTTTATATAGCTAATTTTCTTTATCCAAAGCGACTTACAATAAGTAAATTCAACAATGAAGATACCAACCAAAATTGCATGAATCATGTGAGGACATAAAAACACAAAACTGCTTCAAATGCTGCCATCACTCCAAGAAAAGCCAGATTGTGGTTCCTGAGATGTTAATTGAACTGTCCATTCATCAAGCATGCGTCAATTAATCTGTATGATAACCACATTCTGTCATTAAATGCCTGTTTGATCCTCCACAGGTCTGATGTACCAGAGAATGGTCACAGCAGAGCAGAGACTAAAAAATGAGTACTATCCCTTTCAGGAGAGGTGAGTCATAAATAACAAGACTAGGTCAAAACCTAGTATATGGCTGGACCGTGTATGCTCAATATGCCTAGCTGTGGCCAAATTGTCACAGAGATAGTCAGCTTTGGTTTATTATGTGAAAATAGCTTTTAAATGTTCATCTGTAGTAGTGCTGACCACGTACAGTACGCAAATGTGAACATCTGGATGAACACATCGTAAAAGACTGCCTGAAACCCAATGAATAAGGAAAATCCTTTTATTTAGGGATGGGTACCGAAACCTGGTATTAAACGGGCCCCAGGGCAACTGTAGTATTTCTCATCATGCTGCAGGGACAGGATTTCAAGGTCCTAGGGCTAGTCCTTGTGGTCCAGCCAAATATGTATCACACGTTTCAGTGTACAATAAAAGTCTTGGGGAATTGAAGCTTTACAAAGGTTTTTTTATTTCCTCAAGTCTGTCATGTAAATCTCTGCAGGGTCTTTGTTCTGGCTGACCCAGAAGTCTTCTCCGGTTCTTTGGGGCAAGTCCTGTTGGGTGATATTGAGACGTCCGCATCAGTTTCAGATGGATCTCTGAGTCCTCTAGATTACATGTGCAGGGTGGTCCAACACTCCATACAGGCTGCTTTAGGAGCAGAGCAGTGCCACGGGCCGAAACTGGCCCAAGCTCTAAAGGTCAGTGGAACCAGACCATACTATTTGGTTGAGCTCACTTATTGCCTTCTCTTTTGAGTTCTCTAGTTGTCTGTTATGGTGATTGCAGTGTATTGCCCTCCACAATGTTGTTGTCTCTGTTATTATGCTTTTTGAGTCTTGTTCTGTTCAGTATACCGCAGGTTTGCTTGGCGTATTTTGCTTTCTGATAAACCTTTCCTAATACTCACAAGGATTTGTAAAGTCAATGTGAATGTTTTCTGCATGTTTGCCATTTTTTCTTATCTAGTTAGAGCTTGGCTCAGAATTCCCCATGTTTATTTGTTTACTTATTAACTTAATCATATTCATTGAGTGTGACTTGACATTACACTTGAATTCTAAGCTTATACTAATCTCACAAAGTTTGCTCACAATTGTTGCTTCAGTAAATGTGCCCTACCAAGGCTCAGTTCAGTGTGGACAGATGTTTGTGCAAGTAGGCTAACAACTGACACGTGCTCTCCTTCCCAGATACCTCAACATTAACACTTGGGGCCCTATCTTGCACTCAGCGCAATTGCCTTTGTACACCGACGCATGTATCGTTCCTATTTTGCACCTGACGCAGAGCGGACTTTTACCTCCACAGACGCACGTCGGTAAAATTTAGTAGATGATACCCGGAGCGGCGGTTTACAAAGAGAAGGTGTGTCCGGCGCAAACGTTACTTGGTGCTATTCTGCAGTTTCAGAAAACAATTCCGCCCCTGACCAGGAAAAACCTGGTCTAAAGTCAGTGGCGCTAGTCTAAAGTCAGTAGCGGTTATTCAGATGCTATTTTAGGGGCGCGATGCTTGGCCATAATGTAGCGGTGCGTCAACGCGGCGATACACTTCTTTCATCTAAATGGATGCAGCAGTTCCCATTTTTGCAAACCATACATAATTACAAAGGAAAATATTACTGAAAATGCGCTTCAGGTGTTTAGATAGATCAGGAGGCACTTTACAGTACAGTCCTCAAAAAGTCGCAGCATTCTTTGTGGCTTGTTGTGTTTTACACAATATTTCCATGAATCATGGATGTGTTGATGACATAAATGAGGAAATATTAGAGGACTTAAGGAGACGTGATGTTGAACTCCGGCGGGATCTGGTCCGGGAGTGCCAATGCGCGATGCGCTTCTGGTGGAGCGGGTGGACGGAGATGGAGTGGGGGGAGGAGGAAGGGGCACAACAGGGGCAGGTGGTGCGTTTGGAGGCCCACGCTCCATGGCTGCAGCAATCCTCTCCAGACTTGAGGAGATGCGCCCGAGAGGCCGCAGCAACATCGCCACCCGGCAAAGACGGGCATTTATTACTTTGCTGCATCTCGCATCGGCAGCTCCCGCTGGCGTGCGCCAGGCAAATCCGCTGTCATAATAGCAATCCGCCATGGAACAAGCGCCCTGCTCTTAAAGGGAATGTGAGATTATGCTCTGATTGGTTTATTGCACGTTACGCCCAAACCACACCTAGCTACTTCAGACCAACCATTTTAGATTTGCGTCGGGCGCAAGAGTCATTTATCCCGCCGGTATAATAGCAACAGCGCCCGAGATCCACCCACAAAGCTACTTGCGTTTTGCGTTACATACTTGCGTTTCAGATCGTTAAAATAGGGCCCTTAGTCTATTTCACCTGATTGGACAAACTTTTCAGACTTTACTTTTTTTCAGACATGGCTGTTGCTCTGTAGGAAGCTAATCACACCACTGAATTCGCTTCAAGCTGCAAGCAAGGAAAACAGCTGAATATATAAAAAAAGTAAAGGCTATCAGAATTGATAACGATCTGTGCAACGAATGTGCATGTTGAAATATGGCTGGAAATTGAGTTTCATGAAACATATAGAATGAATATAACAACGCAGCTCCATAGTAAGAAAGCAATGTTATTCTAATTATAAGGTTTTTTTTGTGAGCTGGATTGTAAATTGTTAACATTTTGCTGATTGACATGCTGATTGTTGCCATTCAGGGGGGGTGGGGAGTGAACAACCTCCGTGTACGGTGGAATCACGTGCATAACGCCCATCGTCAATTCACGAATAGCATGTTGGAAGAGTTTTAGAGATTGCAAGTACCTACCAGAATGACTCTCGAGCTTCAAATATGCGTTAGTAGAATATGATATTGTCATGCTATGTTTTTGGTGATGCAAGTAACTTTTTCAGTTTTTGGTCCCAGATGAAAAATAGTGTTATGTGAAACAACCTGAATGAAGGTCTGTTGTCTTTAAGCCGCAAGGTGGAAGTGTCTTCTGGCACCGATCCTAAATTAACACCTTTAGCAGGACAAACAACAGGGCAGACACACACGTGCGCTACTGACCCCTCACCTCTTTGCTATTAATACAGAGTCTGTATGTGTTTATCTTCCTGTGTGTGCATTTGTGTTCACCCACATGTGTTTGTGTGTTCTGGGACAGGACATGGGTCAAGACGTTGAGTCGCACTTTCAGGAAGTGTTGGCGGCTCTTGAGCAGAGGGCGGAAGAGAGCGGCAGAGGGGAGGAGGGAGCGCTGAGGAGCCGTCTTCAGCAGCTGTACAACAAGATCGTCACCGACACAGACTCAGGTAGGAGCTCCTTGAAAAGGAAATACTGCAAAGCCATGCGAGGCAGAGTTTCTCTGAGGCACAGCTGCTCTGTCTGAGGTAGAAATCAACTTATTGGCATAGAGAACCCCAAAAACCACAGGCACATCTGATGAAATGTAACCATCAACCAACATTATCTGCATTAAGTGGACCAAATATTTGCTATTTTGCTGCATTAACTTACATCCACTTCAGGGATGATAAATATGACATGGATGTCTGCATATATTGCACATTAGTCCTATCTTCTGAGTATTTTATCTGATTTCTTGTTTGGCATTTAGGATTACTATTGTCCTGGTTTGCAGTTTGAAAAAAAAAGAAGCATTTCTGTTAAAACTCTAAACTGGGACCTGTTTTACGAAAGTGATTTTAAGTACCACTTACACGCACATCACACAGTGACGGGGGCTGCGCCACATTTCACAAATGATTGTTGCTTGAAAATGCACTACGTTTGTGAGCCCTACAAGGTTGTTAGAATGGCAGTTGTTTTAATTAGTGCAGCATATTAGCATTAATGGGGAGAGGCAGTTATCTCTACATTTTCTTGTTTTATTCTATCCTTGTTTTTATCTTGTTTTGTGTGATTTATTTCTATCTTGTTGTATAACTGCTTGTGTCTGTCACTTGACATCACTGTAAATGAGGGCAACCTCAGTGAACTTTTGGAGTTTAAATAAAGGTTGAATGAATACTCAATGAATACTAACTGAGCTACTTCACTGTAAGCAATGTTTTCCAACTATCTAGTGGTTTCCTCCATGGCCATGGCCAAATCTGTTGAGTCAGTATTTTTATAATTTTCCGGATATCTATTTCCATGACATACACTTTTATCATGTCAGCGACTATCCGATGAACCTGCTCTCCCCTCATGCCTGCTGGGAGATGGAGGGATAGACAACAGTGTTCACACAGAGAGGAAGTTGTGGGGGTGGGGAGGTTTTTGTTTTGAGTAACATTGTGACAGTTTTGGTCTCTTCCTATCTCTCTTCCTCCATGTGTGTGTGTGTGTGTGTGTGTGTGTGTGTGTGTGTGTGTGTGTGTGTGTGTGTGTGTGTGTGTGTGTGTGTGTGTGTGTGTGTGTGTGTGTGTGTGTGTGTGTGTGTGTGTGTGTGTATTGCAGAGCCATTGTCCAGTGGAGGACTGTGTGACTGCCCTCTTCCTAACCCAGAGATGAGCTTCTACCTGTGGACGGAGGATCTGGATATCTGTGAGTGACTCTGGAAACTGTGGGGGGGGTCTAGAGGAAGTTGTTACTGCCAGTCAGCTGAACTGAATTAGGCTGCAGCTGGAATTATTTACTCAAAACTAACTGAATGAAGTGAACCTGAAATAAAGGGAAAACTGTGCAATCACAGACGAAAAGTGTTTTCCTGAAAACTGCCTTTTTGCACGGCAACAGTTATAAATTGAAGGTTTATTCACCAAGAGCAGCCTCATTAGATGATCAGCATGAAGTAAATTCAGTGTAACTCGACAGCGTCACAGAGCTTTTGAATGTCATTGTGAGACATGTCGGAAATGACTAAAGTAGAAGTAGGAGGCAGTTTGAAAGTGAATCATCATTAAAAAGTTAATTATACCACTTAGCACTCTGACACAGTGTGAGAATAGTTGTAGATGTTGCCTCTCGGTTTAGCAGAGCTGAAGCCACTTAACGTGTTCAGTGTGCATGCATGTGCGTGTGTTCTCAGTCCAGATGACAGCTGTCAGTGAATAAACACAGAGAGAGCAGCTGAGACAGTTTTTGAGAACCGAGTGTTGTTCTGTGCTGTGGTTTGTGCTGTCTCTCCACATGAGTGTTGTGTAAATGATTAATGTTGAAATGTTTACAGGGCGAGAGCTGGCCAAGTGGTTTCGATCCAGCTCCATGTCGGATCAGTTTTCCCTCATCCAGGAGCAGGAGGACTTTGAGCTGGGTGAGTCGCCCAGCGACCTGATGCCATCTGACATGACGCGCTTCTCCATCATGTCCAACGACAGCGGCATCGAAAGAGACCTGCCCCCCGGCGTTGATCCCTCCCCATCGTCATCTCTGGACACTGCCAGCATGAGTGCATCATGGGAACAATGCAAAACGTAAATCGAGTCCCTTTTAGTTGACGTATTGATGCCCACAGCTAATTTTACTTAATGTGCAGTCTCTTTAGTAAAACATACACATAACTGCCTTAAGCATACCTTAAGTTTTTAGATTTTTAGAGCCATTGTTTTCCATGTGAATGATCTTGAAGCCACTTAAAATTAAGTTGAAATAAATTAGTCAATCCTCACCAAGAACATTTATTTCGGTTCAAGGAAAACTCTTACACAAAGATTTAAGAGAACACTGATGTTTATCATGGGATCTATTGCATCACTTGTTTTTGTTTCCAAGCCTTACACCGTTTTAAAATGATTAGGGCCTGGAGTATGACAGTACATCTTCTCCTTCTAGAAGTAAGCAAGAGTCGATGAGGCTGTCACGGCGTGGAGGCATCAAGATGAAACCGTCAGTGAAGGACAGTATGGTGCTGATGCAGGAGACCCTGGAGGATCACGCAAGCCTCGGAGCCGGAGGAGGAGGAGGAGGAAGTGGAGGTAGGGTAGGAAGAAGAGGGGCGACTCTGCAGAGGCGGGCAGGAAGCAGCGCGATGCAGAACCCCTTCCTCAAGCAGCAGAGACAGTTTACTGCCAGGATAGTCGCCATGGGAGACGACAGGGTACTGGGCCGCCTGGCCAAGGCATACTATTTCTTCAGGTGAGGGTCTCATCACATCACATGATGATGAAGCTGATAGAATATATTGCTTTCAGTTATATATCCATGTATTCCACTGTACTGTAGTAGTTTTGTAAAATGTTCTTGCAACTGAGTCCTGCAGTTATCATTTATGGTGGTCTTTCTCATGAACACAATACAATAAACAGTACAATAATGGAAACTTTATTTTCACAACATACACTGGGTTTCCCGTCTTAAATAGATGATATGAGATATTGGAGCAACTTGCTTTTGTTTATGCATAATAATGAGTCAAAATAATTCTCCTTGAAACTACTGTAAACAATACAGAGTTGAAAAGAGTACCCCTCTTTTACACAAGAAAAGTATATACTGTACTAGTATATCAAAAAAAAAATTGTTATGTTAAATATATGTTGTTCATTATTGTTGTATATATTATACATTTATTTATTATTTTGATAGGACACCTGTGTATGTAACAAAGATGCCTCAACTGTATAGTGGAAATTATTTTTGTCACAGTAATAGGAAGCTAGATGTGGCATGTTAACATCTAATCTTAAATTACACTAGTTTCCTTTTACACATTGTCATTTAAGCACTAACAAAACAATTTATTCTGAACTGGAGGATTATGAAAATATTTTCATGTCAGGTTTGGGAAGCTAAACAGTACTTCTTCTATTGCAAATGTCATATGTTGAAATCCAAAACCTTTTTACTGCTCGGTCAGACGTTCTTTGTGCTTCTCACGAATCTCTGGATTGTCATTGCAGGAAAAGGGAAGCACGGAGGCTTTTTCTTACAATGAAAGTAAACCTCCAATTTTACTACATCCCTGTTTGCAGGGCCACAACTCCCATCTCCTCTATCAAAGTAAGGACACTTCCTCTTGTCAACATGCCATTTGCCTGTTGTGTGAAAGTCAACACACCTCTAGAGATAACAAGACAAATGACTTCTGTCTCTCGTAACAGAAGATCAGTTTGTCAAAATGCCCATTATAATGTTGTCACTGTGTGTTTATTTTAAGTAATAATGTAGTGACGCTGCAAGGAAATGCTCAGTCTTTTACACACACACACACACACACACACACATATATATATATATATATGCTTGGCTATTTTGCTTTTGCATTTTATTGTTCTTGGTATGATATTATGCAATAGCCATATTCTGTGTAATTTGTAATTATTGCTCACTTTTTCTTCAGGTTTTAGTCTTTTTGTCTAATGTCATTAAGAATACTCTAAAATAAATGTCAGTTCAAGGGTCTTTTCTCCACCAAGGACTTCCTTTTTAATACCCTGAGCTGTTTGTCGCTGCTCTTTAGAGGTGAAGAATTTGTATTTGCAATATTGACTCAACAACTAAAAGAAGTAAAAACATGCAATAGCTAAAAAAAAAAGAAGAAAACCTTTCATCTCTGCTGTCGTTTTGCCAAATTTGATGAGTTTTTGGTTCCACTTTCATGTTCCTTTTTTTTCTAGGAAAACCTTCATCAGTCCATGGGGAATCCCTGCACTCTTGGTTCCTACTTGAGCATGGTGGACCCGTGGTACAACTCTAACATCAAGAGTTTAGGCTGCATGATACCCAGACTGGCTAAGATGGTACAATACACTTCACAACAAATCTAAAGGAAAATGCCTATGGCTATGTTAGATAAAGAGTTTGTGTTTGAAAGACTAGTGAGAGAGAACAGAGGGACACTAGATTATCTTTAGTTTAAATACATTTCTTTTCAATAAAAATGTCATCGCATTACTGCATCCAATTTAGTCAACATGGCAATTGTTTACCGCAAAGGTTTAAACAGAGGAAGTTGCATTACATCTTTTACTTTTACTTAAAATAAATATGTTGCTTTCATTGAAACCGCAGCAGTTACATAGAGTTGAAATAGAATTCAAATGAAATTGGAAAAGAAATGTGCAAAGGAACATCTACAGAATATATGAAGTTGAATGTAGTAATATGTAAATCGAATAGCAGTACAAGAGATACATTGCATGAGGTGCCTTTTCTTTATGAGTCTTAGAAAAAAGCTTGTTTTGTTCAAGTGTAGAGTGCTGTCTGGCTAAATCCTTCCTGTCCTTCATATCTTATGTCTCATATCATATAAAATACCTCAAAGCAAATAGTTGTTCTCTAATTCCTGCATCCTCCTCCCTTTTCCAGAACTTTTTAAATTTCTGGAAAAAATTGTTTTTTAATGGTTGAGGTTTAAATTAGGTCTTTATTCATATGTGCCATATGGATAAATCATAAAGTAAATATAAATAAATAAAAGTTCAAATTTACACTTAAAACCATAGACTTAACGCCAGTTTCTGTTACTCTTGTGACTGGGAAAATTACCAAGCAGCTCTGTATTACTTGACAAGCAGATGACATTTTAGTGACTCACTAAATTCACTTGATGTGACCCAAGTGTGACTGAAATAAGTTCATGGTTGCAACATTGCGCAGGCGGGAAGGATAATTTTAGATTACTTTGGTTTTCTCTAGCACCAGACGAACCCAGGGAGGCCAAAAGAGCCTTTCGTGTCTGATGTCATTTCCTACTACGTTCGTACCGGCCAGCAGCCTGTCTACTTCACCATATACTTTGTTAAGGTAGTATGATACATTTCATGTGTAATGTTTTTTGTTTCTGAGGGTTAAAAGAACAGTGTACTCTCCAATCTGAAGCATCTACTGAGCTAAACCACTTTATACCAAAAGGTTTTAACACAAAAATATTCACATTCACATTTTTCAAATGTCTTTTGGTTTTTAAAAGTTGTTTGTTTTCCCTTAGATCACATTCACCAACACGGCAAAGGATCCTGTGGAAGATGTGTTTCTTACTCATCTAGAAATGGAGTTTCCTGAGTTCCGACAGATCTCAGCGTCAATTAGAGGTGAATTAGATTGTACTTTATTTTCCTAATCTTTTCAATGAAATATGCACACACCTGTCTGCCTGTATCTGTTCATGAACAATTTACCAACATGCCTGTCTCTCAAACAGAAAAGCAGAAGAAGAGCTTAGGGGATCTATGCGGGGCTGTTATCTCGATGAATTACAGAAAGGTAAGTTGTTTTTTCGATCCATTATTTCCTTCTTAGATTACCGCCATCATTATCAATTACCGGAAGAATCTATCAGATCTATCCATTTCAGATTGTATCGTTTGTGTGAGGAATGCCTTTGTGTTATTGCAAAACCCTTGACACTTGCATGCTTTGTGTGTGTGTGTGTGTGTGTGTGTGTGTGTGTGTGTGTGTGTGTGTGTGTGTGTGTGTGTGTGTGTGTGTGTGTGTGTGTGTGTGTGTGTGTGTGTGTGTGTGTTTTTGTGTGTGTGATTTCCACGTGTCATGTCAGGTGACATTAAGTGGCCGAGACATTGACAAAGGAATCTCAGTCAGGACAACAGGCGCTCAGATCAATGCTATTCCTTCCAATAAAGCAGAAGGTTCACTATTATCTCTGACACACTCAATATTTCACACTATTTTAAAATATATTTTATGATTTTTGTCTTATTCTTGTGCTCACTTTTTTTCTCTGCCTTCTTCTCATAGATCTGAACTGTTTGACACTGACATTGAATGAATCTCCAACAAAAACTAAAAACAACATTGTGGTGAGTCTAGGCAATTCAAGGCTAGGCTCAAATATCTCTAGTGGATGATCCTCACGGAGACTGTTTATGTTAAAACTCGTGGAATGTAAATGATTTATACAACAATGAATCCTTTTATCCTTATCAGGAGTCAAAGTTTCGGTCCAGTAACATTAAGATTCGCACTTTGGAGAGTCGATCTTTCACTGTTACACTGGACAGAGATTTTCGCAGGACCTACAAAGACGTGCAGAGGTAAGAGAGTCTAGCCTTCATTTTTACAACCCTGAGAAAACCAACCCTTTATATGAGCAACATAAACTGCACTTACAACAACACCCCTCGGGAAGGCATCTCCACACAACGCCACAAATCAAGTATTCTCCAAATCAAAACCACTCTCTAGCGTTCCACACACAAGACTGTTTGTTTGACGAGCCCCCAAATATGTTACGGCCACAGCAAACAAACACAACTTAAATGTGACCGGCAACATATTGAAGAACACCAAAGGTTTAGTTAAAACGAGGATTAGTTAATAATAATAATAATAATAGTAAATAAAATTGTATTCACAACTTGACTTTCAGTGATTTAACCAAAGCTAATCTGGCCAAAAAGAAAAAAAAGAAGAGAAGAAGCCTGGGCCAACCCATCAAGGGCTGTCTGACCCAAAACTTCGCCCCCCTAAAACTAGACTACCAGACCTCCATCGTCAAAGCAATAAACACAAAAGAAAGACGACACGGTGATCAAAGCTGCTTCAGTCTCAGAGGCCGATCCCTGTCTCCCCGCCTTCCTTACATACAGGGGCGGGGCCACACTGACAATCAGGAATCAGGAGCACCTGAAATGGGCAGAGAGGGAGAAGAGCGCAGGGGGGGAGCGCATAACCGTTTCAGTTTAATTTAAAAAATAATCATTAATAACCATCATTGCTATGAAAGCTCTTGCAGATCAGAGAGATCTCCAATTAATTAAAGTCTCTTTAGGGTAGCAGCAATGGTGGGTTTTAAAGTGGAACCCTGTGGTTTGTGTTTGAAATTGCTCTGTTGGGGTTTAGTTTGTGCCACAACTTAAATTTGCATCACTTTCTCAATTAGATTTTGGATTTTCTCAACTAGTAGCTAATAAGACCTATGAGTCTTTGTGAGTCTGGACTCAGTTTCTGTGCAACCCCTAAACTGATGGCTCTATTTTGAACATGTTTGTGTTGTAGCATCGAGATCTCCCCGTGTCTTGATCCCGGGTACTGCGTCCAGAAAACCATGAGGTCCAAATACAAGTTGGGAGCGGACAAAGACGCTGGACTGAGCAAATACATGAGCAAAAGACTTCTTCTACCAATCAACACATTTGCTGGCATCATCACCTGACGTGGTGGACTAACCCCACAGAAAAACTTTGAGAGTTAAGACCAGCCACGCTATGTTTTGATGGTGGAATGGTTGTTCCTTCTGCCTTCAGAAGTCCAATCTGACATATCAAAGGACAAAAGGAATCACCTTTGAGCCATACTGAGCTGCTCCTAAACCATTTTTTTTATTCAGTCAGTAAGGACTGACTGGCATGTATAGAAAAAGACTATACATCAAAAGCAACACATACCGTATTTGTCGCACTTCTTGCGGCTAAATAACCAGTTGACTTCTTTTACAGTAACAAAGTGGTATTACACATTAGGGTGTGACCGAACTCCTTACAGTGTTTATGTACCACTGTACATATATTTAGACAGTCAGTAAATGTATGCAGATTAGATTGCCAAAGAACAATACTGCCTTTGACACTAGAGAAGGCAACAGTGGAAAATTAGTAAGCAAAGGTATGTACCTGTAGACATTAAAGATTTCAGGGCTACTGATATTTGGATATTTGATATTTCACTAATAATTTGACATCATAAAAAACTCCAAACTCTGAAAATCAGTTTCTCAAAGTCACCACTTGGTGAGGCAGATTTGGAGGGTTGACAGTTACTCTACTTCATAGACACACTACCTTTTACTACCTTATTGTCACACACACATACAGTGCACACAAAAGAATACAGACTGGCCTGGCCTGTCAGCAACTATAACGTACAGATTGTTAAAAGACTGGCATGAGGATGGCTGGCGATTACTTTACCTGTTGCCTTTGTCTTAGCTGAATCATTCAAATAAGTTGGTATTCCCGTACCTGTTGCATAATGTAAGTTGTTATGAAGGTGCAAGTGATTGACATTGGCCTTGGGTTTAGGTTTTTGGAAATGTTCTGGAAGGTTTTAAGAACCGCACACTATGTTCAGTGCAGAAGCTAGAGCCATGTGTCAGGAACTACTACACAACAGAAGCAGCTTTTCTCTTTTACTGTCTCAGACGGACGAGGGGATCATGCACACACTGAGCTGCATGAAGTAACCTGACTTCAAGCCACTGTCTACGACCAAGACATGCAAGATTCTGGGTACACTCAAATGTAAAACTTGTACACATGCCAGCAAATGTTTTAAATGTATCAGCCACAAGGTGTGAAAATCACCTCTGACCCCCCAATCCACTCACTGTGGTGCGTTGGATGATAAATATGGTAAATTGCATCTTTTTGCACTAAAACGGCAAGGCTGTTTTTGTTAAGTCCCTGTGGGAGTGGAGCAACAGTGTGTAAAGCATATAATTATGACTATGTGTTATTACGTCTAACGTTTAACACAAATATTGGTTCAATTGTCATTTATTAAAATGTTGCTTTTGCCACATAATTATTAGATAACACACACACCCAAGAATGGCTCCGGAGCCTTTTTTGTATCCCCACAGGTATGATCTCAATAAAGGTCAACAGCCTCAGGAACTGGAAGTGTGTGTGTGTGTGTGTGTGTGTGTGTGTGTGTGCGTGTGTGTGTGCGTGTGTGTCTGCGTGTGTGTCTGCGTGTGTGTCTGCTGGCCTAGCGGTAAAATCATGAGAAATTCATGGTACAGTTTGCACATTATTTGTCATCTAATGTCATATATGAAGACGATGCCATTAAAATCAAAATGTAAGTGTGTAAATAAATTATTTTGTTTTGTAAAATGGTCCTTGTGTTTTATGATAAAGGTGGTTAATCTCAATGCTTTGAATAAACAACGACTTACTTAAGAGGAAGTGGTTTTGAATAGTTTTACTTCGACGCACGGTGGAGTGAACTCTCTCACTGTAGGTGCGTCCAGTGGCCACCAGATGGTGCTATATAATTACTATATAACTGGTTAACTATCACTGGTTAACACAGGGAGACTCCTGTGCCCTGCACGCACACCGGCACCAGCCACATCTGGTGGGGACCGCTGGAGCATCTTGCTCTCTCCGCCTCCACAGGTTTGTGTGTGACTGGCGATGACTCAATGTAATACAGTGCAAACTGAGACTGCGAGACCCTCCCCTGTAGTTTCCACTTGCTGTTTCCCAGCCACTGCAACTGGAAGCCTAGAGAGAACAGAGGAGAGCAGCTGCTGGATCGATGGAGAAGAAGAAGGGATCTTCTCGTCAGTACGGTTCACTGGAGCTCACTGAATGGAGCAAAGACACCAACAAACCAGGTTACCCAACGAACAAACAATGCAATGGTCTATATGTCGATCTATTGACTGGGTAAAAAGTGACCTTTCTGTATACTGTAGCACTCTAAGTTACCTTAATGTGTCACTGCACCTAATAGGAACATTAATATAAACATTGGGTGCAGTGACACTAGGAGAATTTAGAGTGATATTGTATGAGATTCATTTTATATCCTCCTAGTGTGTCGCTGTACCTAATGTTCTTACCATAACATAGTTTCTTTGGTATTGTGAATTTATAGTGACCTCAGTCTTGTACTATTTTTAGAATATAATCTATGGCACCACCACAATCTTATATGTGTATATATACAGTGTATATATATTATATATATATATATATATATATATATATATATATATATATATATATATATTTATGTATGTATGTATATGTGTGTGTGTGTGTGTGTGTGTGTGTGTGTGTGTGTGTGTGTGTGTGTGTAGTTATAGCCATAATAGTTGTTTTTTAGTCTTTTACTTTTATATCTGGGTTATTTTTGTAGTTGATAGAACCAATCAATGTATTATTCTAGTTGCAGTAAAGGCAGCAGCTCTGCAAATGTCAATCCACAGGTGTTTGTTCTTCTAGTGTGTGTGTGTGTGTGTGTGTGTGTGTGTGTGTGTGTGTGTGTTCTTATTATTTGTGTAAAAGAAAATTGAGGCCCATTGGTCAGGGACCTGCACCATCAAATGATGAAAAATGATGAATACTGACCCACATTGGAGACATTGGCTGCATCTCAGCGTTCAATAGGTCAGAGGTCAGTGAAACTCTTTATCGCATAGTGCTCCTCACAGTAATAATGTTCTTCAAAACTCTGCAACGAATATGTGATTGCATTGTTGATTAGGGGTAATTTTCAGATAATCACTTAAAAAATAGATACAAATATCTATCACAATTTCCTTAAGCCCAAGGAGATATCTTCAGATGTCCTTTTTTGTCCGACCAATAGTCCAAAACCCAAAGAAACCCAATTTGCAATGATTTAAACCAGAGAAAGCAGCAAATCATCACATTGGACAAGTTGTTAACAGAGAACATTTATCATTTCAGTTCTACAGTATTCCTCCACGTTGTTGATGGTCTTTGATTTATAATTGTGTGAATGATGCTTATAATATCATCATGTTGTCAAGGTTGGTCGTACTGGCACGCCATTTCTGAAGTGTATTGCTGAAGTAGTTGATCAGGTGGGAAGTTTGCAAAGCTGTGCAGAATATCTGTTAAGCCCTCTATCTGTTTTGCTTCTTCCCTATTCCTTTTATTTCATCTCACTCCTCCCTTCGTCCTTCCTGCTTCCCTCATTTCTCATCCACTACCTTCTCCACATCCCTCCTCCTCTTTCCTCCACTTCTGTCTCTTGGTGCCTAATCTGGCTGATCTGTCTGTCAGTATGGTGTTCTACCTCATTAGGTATAAAGCACATTGTGGCAGTGTAAAAGAGAGGAATGGAGTCGGAGCAAAGACTGTAAACTGAAATTCACATCTTCAGGGGTTTGGATGAAGAGAGGCGCAGGGTTCGGGAGGTATGGAAAAGCAACAGGATATGGGAACTGTGAGAGAGAGTGAGAAAGCGAAGAAAGTGTGAAGGAGGGAACATTTGCAGAGAGGTCTAGTGATGAGTCATAACTGCTCACTGGCAGAATAATCTGTCCCATAGAGATCCTCTGCAGCAGAACATGTTGTCTCTAATGATGTAAGAATATACTAAACAACGCTTATAACATTGTGTGTTTTCAGCTCAGAGTTCAGTGTTTCAGTCAGCTACATGGGAATTCCCCAGTCACAGTCATTGAAGCTTGAAGCTGTCTTTTTGGCAGGAAAACAAGTGGTGAATGAACAGTAATGCATGATGTCACGTAGCATATCATGTTTGTATTTTTAAGCACATCATTCCATCTGTTTTATGAATTAGGTGATACTGCTCATAAATTATCATTCAGCATCTATAATGTAATGAGTATGCAGTGTGAACACAGTGTGATAAGATTACATAGGATGTGTGAGTGGCTCTTTCTGTCTTTCTTTCACTCTCACTTTCTCACTCTCAGGTACACTCACACACACACACAAACACACACAAAAAAAACGTTTCATGTGGTTGCTTTATCTGAGCTGTGATTATTTATTTTTTACTGTAAATAAGGTGTGAATGGTGTGAAACCTACGACCAACAATGTTGATAAAATGATTAGTTTGACATGTTGGGAAATACACTTATTGTTTTATTGCACATAGTAAAATGAGAGGCTTGACACCGCTATCAAGTCTGTAAAATAGCTACAGAGCTATATGAGCATGGAGGCAATTCTAGTTTACGTAAAGAAGCATTAGCATTGGCACAAACGTGAGCCTCAGAGCTGGTAGCTAGCTGTTTCCCCCTGCTTCTGGTCTTTATGCTAAGGTAAGGCCAATGGCTTTGGCTCAGGGGTACATGATATCTAATATTAACTCTTGGCAATAAAGTATTGTGAAACTAGTCCTTAAAAAAATTTGAAAGAAGTCACAAAATGCTTATTCATGACACAAAAAAGCAAACGTTCCTCTCTCGTCTGCTACCTTCTCCACATCCCTCCTCCTCTTTCCTCCACTTCTGTCTCCTGGTGTCAAATCACAAAATGCTTATTTAAGACACAAAAAAGCAAACTTAATTGTTTATATTTTGTTTCTCTAACAGAAAGTGAATACAATTTCATTTGTTTATGTTTTGGCGAGAAATGCTTCGACTTAGAAATTAGGCGGATTTGGTATATAGAGTGCATTTTAATCAACTTGAATTAACACTTTTGACACATATGGGAAGGCGTAGATAGTTTAATTGACGTCTTTTTTATAGTTTCCATCCCATTAACAGACCAATACTCGCTGCAACACTTCACTCTTTCTCCTCTGAGCTGTCAAGGTTGTGTTGACGCTACATTGACGTCAGCCAGATTTGTCATAGTAACAGAGTATAGAGTGTTTGTGTGAAGATGTGTCTGTGCTTCAACAACCCTTTTTGCCTGTCACACAAAGCAGGCTGCAGTTGCAGGCCCACAAACAACACTTTATTGCCAGCAGGGATATGAATCCATGTGAACCAGCAATTATAAGCAAGCATAGATAGTGCTTCCCACAGAGCTTTTACTACTACCCTGAAGTCATACAATTCCAGTTTGAATTATTATGATCCCCTTCTATTCTGCCTTATTTCATGCTAGTGCAGAGGACGTGTCTTCACAGTACTTTGAACCCAGTCAGTGCTACCTTCCCCAGGGCTAAATGTGACTAGAATAGAGATATTACATACTAGAGCTCTACTAAGTAATGGTGTGTGTATATAAAGAGAATGTAAGGGCGCCAGGGGGAGTCAGGGACTGTCTATTAGTGGTGGTATTGGTATTTCCCTTATTATGTCCGTCTCGGCCCCCATGTTGTGCAGCTCTCTGCAGGGAAGTGACAGTTATCCAGGAACATACAGTGCTAAATGGAACAATTCGAGAGCAGGCAGTGGTGATTTTCTTCAATTTTAAAGTTGTGACTGTCACTACATCTACCTTCAAGAATGTCAACCATACTTGGATCTCAGGGTAAATTAAATCTAGTATATGAATTTTAATTTGCATAAACAATTGCTTTTGTAGGAGATGGTTGCAGTTAAATGTTCGCTGGCCTGCTGTCTTTGATTCTATTCTGCGCACAGTGTCTTTGGTAGCCACTATGAAATGCTTTGATGTCCTTTCATACCACACACAGAGATTCTTTGAAATGTATTACAGAGCTGTTTGGATCAAACCCACACATTGTTGTAATTAGTGGCTTAGATATGTTCAGAAAACACTGTACAATTTCATATTATTTGTTTTATTTTAGATTGAGGATTTAATTTTCATTTTAAAATGTCTGTTTTATTTGAAAGAATACAGTTAAAGAACAAATACAGGTAGTGGTGTGTGGAGTGACATGCATAATGAGACAGATTTAAAAACTGATTTGATTTTACTGTTCACCTGTACTGTTCCCCTGGTGTGACACAATATAGACTTTTTTCTCTCTCTCTCTCTCTCTCTCTCTCTCTCTCTCTCTCTCTCTCTCTCTCTCTCTGTGTGGTTTAGATTCACATACAGTATGGCTCTTTTCCTTCATTTTGTAATTGTTCACACTGGAAGAGCTGGAACCAAAAAACGATTTTGCTTGATAAATGAATGAAACAAATGCATAAATTATCAAAGTTGTCGCCAATTAATAGGGGATTACGTTTTGCCGAAATATTGACACAGAATGACTGATCTCTCTACAGTTGTAGACAAAGGCAGGGTAGACAGGACTGCAGTGTGTGTCTGACAGCCAGCCATACTGGAGGGAGGCTTATTTACTGGCTGACCACCCTGGGTTTACGCAATTATACAGTGTGTGTGTGTGTGTGTGTGTGTGTGTGTGTGTGTGTGTGTGTGTGTGTGTGTGTGTGTGTGTGTGTGTGTGTGTGTGTGTGTGTGTGTGTGTGTGTGTGTGTGTGTGTGTGTGTGTGTGCATGCATGCATGCATGTGTTTGTGAAAGAGACAGAGAGAGGGAGAGGCATGAGTCTTGCCAACCACTGACACATGGTAATGTGGCTGTGACGCTCTGCTCCTGATCAAGCTGTGATTTCAAAGTGCCTCTGCTGCAGCTGTTTATACAATTAACAATGCATATTCATATGCAGTTATTGTTCCACAGTGTCACTTTGGATGTTGGAAATTGGATCATAAAAAGCTCCTAATTGTGTACCTGTCCGCCTTTCTCTGTATAGTATTTTTCAGTTGAAGAAGTGCACTGTAAACTCAAATCTATATACACTTCAGTGTTTTTGTGTCGCACATTGTCTAACACATACTCTTTTGCAACGTTCAGCAAGACTAAAAGCTGTCCTCGTCTCTTACCCTCTCTCTCTCTCTCTCTCTCTCTCTCTCTCTCTCTCTCTCTCATCCCCTCAGAGGACGATGTGGTGTCCATGGCGGACTCCACCATCACCGTGGACGACATTGAGGGGGAGCTTTTTAAGATTGAGAGGATCAGGGACGTCCTGGTCAGGAGGGAGTCAGAGCTTAGATACATGTAAGTGGCTCCACAGCACCAACACCCTGCTTTTTTTTGGTGTCATGGCTGCCATCTGCAGCCAGTGTGATTACTGGAGACAAAACAGCTTCAATAATAGCAACCCCGATTCCAAATTTACAGTAGAACAGTGAAAGCATAATGCTTAATGCTGGTCTGATTTCACAGCACCCCTTCATAGACCTGATTTGATTTTATATGTTAACCATGATCCTTCCCTAACTTTAACCAACTGCCTTACCATACCTTAACCATCATTTATTTAAGACAATATTTCCCTAACCTTAGTTACTATGCATTGAAAGAAAGAATTATAAAAAAACTTTGGCACTTGATGTTACAAATCGTTGTCACTGAAAATAATCCGTGGCTTTGCAGAATTGTTCAGTATCAATGTTGTTGCCTGGCGATGAGTTTGTTTAATTAAATTAAATTAAATTCAATTCCTGAAGTTTTATTGACTATCCCCACTGAGACCTTAGGCTCAGCTCGACATTATCAGACTTGACACATCAGTTTAAGCTGTATTCCAGTTCAGCTGTGCTTTGAGCTTAATGTTACCTTTAGCATTTTAACATGCTGATGTTAACATGGTTACATGCTAACATTAGTACGTCGCACAAGTGGACATTTTGATATATTTGTGGAGCTGGATTAAAGGTAATTGGAACATCAAAGTAATTAAGATTCATCATCTGGGGATCATGAATGTCTGTGCAAAGTGTCATGCAAAAATGTAGAAAATCTTTTACTCTGGACCAAAGTGTTAGACCAACACTTTGACATCTGTAACAGGCATGTGGGATAACATATGTAGCTACTGTGAGACACCTGAATAAATGAATGATTCAGTCACAAAAGTGCACTGATACCTTGTCAAGCTACACATCAAGTACTAGTAGCTAGTGCCTTACTGGCGTATTGCACCCAAAAGCAGTTCAAATCATTTAAGCTATGTTTCTATTTATTTAGGAGCACACCTTGGTATCAGAAACATGTCTCGTAGCAGCATTGTCGTCTATTCTCTCTCCTCATTTCTCTCCATCACAACAGAGTTGGCCCCCATTATAATTTAAATGGCATTACCTTTGCTTCAGCAGGCTAGTGCATTGATATTTATTCATCTACACCATCTGAATGATAGGCAGTAACGCTGCTCAGACAGCGGGGGAAATGGGTGGAGGGCTGTGTGTGGGGTAGCAAGCAAGAGTCAGGCGGATAAAACAGGAGAATGGGGGACTGGAGGAGGAGGGGGAGGTGAAGAGCACAGAGATGGGAAGTCACGATGTTTCCCCAGCAGTCCACAAACTAACTAACTAACTAACCACATGGTGTGTTTTCTTCTGGTAAGTTACGTAAAGCATATCATTTGTATTCCAGACCTCTTGGCCATTTCTCCACCTGCATGTCCGTAGAGAGTATCTTACATGACAGGAAGATGAGGCACGGTGGCAAGGCTCTCACTCTGCTGACGTTGATGAATGTGTGTAATGAGTGTGTGTCTGACCCTGCAAGTGCTTGTGTGTGTATGTATGTATGTGTGTGTGTGTGTGTGTGTGTGTGTGTGTGTGTGTGTGTGTGTGTGTGTGTGTGTGTGTGTGTGTGTGTGTGTGTGTGTGTGTGTGTTTCAAAAAAGACTGCTGCTGTGATGCTGGGTCACGTGAGGGCCTCTAACTCCGTCAGGCGAGGAAGGCACAGAAGGTCTTTCACCCTACCTCAGTGTTCGTAATGATCCACTGAGTTGGAGGGCCATTGAAAGAGAAAGAGCGTGATACAGAAGGAGGCTGAGTGAAAGCTATCTGGCTCAGAGACGCCACAGGGATTTCGCCTCAGAAAAGATTGTGCCCTCTCCTGTGTGAAATATAAGATCAATATGAAGCTTTCTCTGTTTGAATTTCATTTCCCCATTCAATACAGTCACGTCTCCACTCCTCTCTACCCTTTAAAGTAGAAACTGAGCTAATATGCAGCATTTGCAGTACTTACATACGTTATTGTGTGTTTCTTTTGTTCCATCATGCCTGTGCAGGATGGATGACATTCAGCTGTGCAAGGAGATCACTCGTCTCAAGAAAGAGCTGCAGAAATTAGTGTCCATACCAGGTAGGAGTCCTCTGGATACTGATAGTTGTTGATGGAGGATAAAACAGGCAAATAAAGTTAAGGGAAAGAAAGTTTGGGAAATAAGTTTATTCTTACCAAGAATTAGTTAAGAGGATTGATGCCACTCTTATGACTTTACGCTATATATGAAGCTAGAGCTAGCCAGCAGTTACACTTAGCTTAGCATAAAGACTGGAAACGTGGAAACAACTAGCCTGGATATTTTAAAAGTTTAAAAATATATATAGATAGATCTGCCTACCAGCACCTCTAAAGTTCACTAGTTAACATGTTAAATCTTGTTTTACTTCATTTTTACACAAATATAAATGTAAAATCAGACAGGTCAGACATGTACAGAATAAACATAGAAGACACAGCATGTTAATTTGTTTTAGTGGTGATGGTACTGTATACCTATTTTTGAACTTTGGACAGAGATAGGCTAGGTGTTTTCCCCCTGCTTCCAGTCTTCATGCTAAGCTAAGCTTATCGCCTCCTGTGCACACAACATCTTTTGCATATCTGTCTGTCCAAAGAGAGGGATCAGTTGCAGGAAGAAAACTAAGAAGCATATTTCCCAAAATGTCTAACTGTTCCATTAAATAAATTGATTCCTTATTAAATTCTTCATTCATGTATTTATTTGTTTAATGCCCCATTATATTTGTAGTAAAGTAAGTAATCTGTGACAAACACTATAGATACTCAGATGTCTTGTGGTGCAGATAATGACAAGTCAAACGAGGACCGGCAGAAGGAAGAAGAACTACTGCAGCAGATCCACAAGCTGGTCGAGACCAGAGATTTCCTGGTGGACGATGTGGAGTTTGAACGACTCAGGTGTGCCTCTGCCTTTTTCTGTTACAGCTTGGGAGTCCTTTGGTCTTCTGTCATCATAGGCTGTGAATGAAATATCCTACTGAACACAAAGCCATCAGATAAAGATGCAGAGCACATATAGTACTTATGTAGAAAAGGCTTTAGGGCATTTGTTGCCCAAGTAGAAAACTTAAAAGTTTTGGCATGTATTTTTCATGCACAGGAGCACTGGTCTTTGATAACTTTGATTACCATTCTTATGATGACTCAGTGCTCAGATTGGAACATTGCTCGTAGTCACCTGTGCTGCTAAAGTTGTATCTCAGTTCAGTAGCATCCGTATGCACCCTATTAGAAAGCTGCCTCCATTGCGCTCCATTACAACACTGGAACATTTTCTACGGCACAGCACTATGAGAGAGTGTACCGCAGAGTGCACAGCAGAGAGCCATTTCAATTAAACATGTAGCAAGTGTGTCAGTGAGTACCGCAAGAGGAGCTGCCATTAGTTTAAGAAGTTTGCTTATATTTCATCTTTTTTTAGGTGCACCAAGCCTCTTAAGTCTGCTGCTGGTGCAGGAGAGGAAGAGAAGCCGTCTAAATAATGTCCAAACCTTCCTGATCTATTCTGACACTCCTTCACCACACACATTATACAAAACCCTACAGGGCATTTTTGAAAATATTAGAGGAAACCTTCAAAGGAAGGCAGGTTGTCTTGAACATTCAATTTTCTTCATGCAGACATGTCAACAATATATAAAAAGTAGCATTTAATGTGGGCAACTGCTCTCTCACTGTGTTTTATTATGTTTTGTCCTGCACACGTAAAGAAGCTTACAGTGGGTCCATTCCGCAGCAGCAGTGTTACACCGCTTGTAGACAACCACTATGTTTGAAGGTTTAATCCTTTCTTCAGTCCAATTTTCTGACAGTATCAAGCATCATTAGTTTGTGTTTAGCAATAATGTGTTGGCAGCCGACAGCATGCTGTGAAAATGCTGAGGGACTGCTGGGAAGGTGAGAGGGAGGAAGCAGGAGAACAACAGTGAGGTCATCGATCGCAGAGGAGAGGATGTGACGCCGCCCCAAGGCCATGTTATTCATGCTGATAAATACATAGATCACTTAATTGTTATTTCTTTCTTTTTTAACTTGTTTTTTTACACTGTCCTTCACAAGAAAATTCTGTCTGCAGTTTTTTTATGTTCTGTTTTTTATTTTCAAAGCAGGATAAATTTGGTGCAGTTAGCAGAACATATCAGATCTCAATAAATTTCTGTTAGATACGAAGGGTTTACTTGCAAAAAACAGACATCTGTTATTATTGATTGATTTTAATAAATAATGTTTTATTGGTTCCAATCCAAATTTGTGTTGTGTTGTTTTGATAAGAGATCTTAATCTCAATTTTTATTTTATTTTCATCAAGTGCTTTATGTATTGATGTGTTTCTGTGTATTTTATAGCAATCATTTTCAATTTCTACAGGGAGAAAGAAGAGGATAAAGAAATGGCAGATTTTCTGCAGTCCAAATTCCCAAGAAATATGAAGAAGAAAGGTATTTAGCCATAAAGAGAGCTACAAATAGGGCGGCCTCTAGCTCACCCAGTAAGAGCGTTTGCCCCATGTTGGAGTCCTGCAGCAGTGCAGGGTTTGAGTCCGACCTGCTGCCCTTTGCTGCGTGTCATCCCCCATCTCTCTCCCCCTTTCATATCTATCCACTTTCAAAATAAAGGGAAAAGCCCCCAAAAAATAATCTTTAAAAAAAAGAGAGCTGCAACTCTGTGCTCCATCAAAGTTTCAACAAATAATAGCACATTTTTAAAAACTCAGCCGGATATGAGCATTGGCAAATATTTTCCTTGTTCCAAATGTTTTGCTTGTTCAAGGTGTTTTCCACCTGAGGGCTTTGAAGGATGAAGCTTGGCACATCCACTTACAATGCTTTAGATCTATCTGAATAAAGATGTCTGTTTGTGCTCCTCATGGTCAAATCATTAAACAGCTGATATTTAAGTAGTATGAAGTTATGCACATTATACAATACACCACAACAATATGTCATCTTTTCCTCACAGTATGATTTCTCTGGGCTTCAGGTGTACCAACCAGACGGGCTCCATCCAGGGCTCAGCAGGCATCTTCTCCCTTCGCCAAGACAGGCCTCACTCTGCTAAAGGAGTGTTGTGGCTTCACATGCTCCATCATGTAGACTGGAGTCGAAATGGAGGGCCCCACTGCAGGGTTGACACAGGGGCCACAAATCAAAATTGGCCAATCCACAAGAGTCAATATTTCCAGTTTCAGCTTTTCAGTCCGAGAAAGACTTTGAAGCATGGATGGAGTAGTACAGATGCAAGTTGAGAATTCCCCAGAGGGAGTGCAAAGTATGTTGCAAAGATCATGTGGTGTGTTTCCCATGCCAAGACCCAAGTTTGTCTTGGGTTGGATCTGTTTGTCTCTTTCATTGGATTTTATATCTTGTTTTGTTTTCATGCTGTCTCTGCTCTCCACGTCTCTCAACCCACTCCCGTTTTCATTTTTACTCTTGTTAATCATAACTGCTCAGCAAACTTCTTGTGATCATCAGCTTCCAAAAGGAACAACCAGACACATAGTTTTTATTTCTCTTTTTCAGGCCGAGAGGACAGGGTTTGAAGGACAGAAACAGCATAGCACAAGTCAGGCATGTATTGTGAACACACTAATTGGATTCAACTACCATGACATCACTTTACACGTTTTAAAAACAGGTGAGCAAAAAAATTTGTGGTCAGCAGGCCAGTCTAGACACACTGCTGGCACTTAATAATCACCAGTAAGGAGATGACAAGAATGAAATTGACATTAATCAGGAGCTCTGTTAGGATGAAGTTGCCTGTGATTTGACTCCAGATCCAAATGGGTACGACCTTTGAAAAGCAGAGGTTTGTGAAGAAAGAACGGATGTCTCATTACGCTGAATTTATATTGACTAATGTCTACTTTTTTATATGTTGCAAAGAAATATAGAAGAGCATCCCACAGTACACCTTTTTAAGCTTTTTTGCTAATCCTCACTATAGTGGTTTTTTTTTGTTGCTTTTACAAGACAAGTCACCTGGCTTCATTATTTTATTACATATTTCTCATGAGTGTTTAACACATACAGTACAGCACTAACATGTTGACAGCGGCAGTGTTATGTGAGGATACTTCCAGTATTAATACATAGGTGTCCATATTGTACTGTATGCAAACTGAGGTATATATATATAGATAGACTGCTCACACTTAAATTAGTCATTCTTAGTCCAGTGCGCTCACTTTAGTATCATCCATTATGCATGTTTCCACAAACGATATGGATCAACACGCAGCTGACACTGCAGACCACTACACCTTATATAAATATAACCACTCCAGTGATAAAGACAGTCCTCATACGCATCAAGGCACACTTGACAGTGTTTTGAGTGGGTACATTATGTTTCATATTAATCTACTGGCTAGGGGCAAAAAATCCTTTAGCCCACTTCCACTAAAAATTATTTATGTTTTGCCACCCCATATTTTATCAGTTATTCTGTCCTAAATATTTACCTAGAGAAGGTGAATGTAAGGCTGGTGTTGCCAAGAAGAATAGTCGCCATAGCAACCTTGTATACCCAATATCTTTACAATGAGACAATGAGGAAGGTTGGATGGATCGGAGAAATGAGACCTCAGGTGTCATATCATGGTTGCCTAATGAAACATAAACAGGAGACAGAATAATATTGCTGTGGTTATTTTGGTGATTTTCATGTTTTTGATTCACTCTGGTGATAACACAGCCTACTTAGGATTGAAAAGAATATACCCTAATTTATTCTCTGAATTCCTTTTTTTCATTCTTTTAGATAAAGTAACAATCGCATGGAGATTAAGTGAACACAAGGCTGCTTTGCTTGGCTGGAAAGTAGACATATTGGAGATAACTGTTTTTAGATGCTAGTTGAAGGTCTTTTAAATCATTGTAATCATTATAGATTATACATTTCTCAGTGAACCTCCTAGTTTGTGTCTCACCCCGATTGACACAGCATTCTCTTTTATGGTTTATTCCCAACTAGTCTTTGGGATGCATACAGATGTCTGTTATGTTCATTCGCTGGATCTTTTGATATTCAGTCTCAACACTGTCATAGAACCTTTGGGTCACGTATCACCGAGCATGGCTGGTGTTGTCATGGAGGTTCACAGGGGAATTAGATGTGTGCCAATGCTGTTGAAATAACAGCCATGGTAGAAACCACAAAAAGTACCAGGATTTCTCCTTGTTATATGGGTGTGTTTGTCTAAATCATATCTGACAAGATATGTGGTTGATATCCTGATGGGGAAATTTGTCTTACAGTGTACACCATTTTGCCAATACAGAACTAGTGTATTTAAAAAAGGCATTAATGGTTATATAACAGGGGCTAACTTACAACTATACTTTGGATATACATATCTTGGAAAAAAAATATCTATCATCTGAAGCAAAGAAAAATCAGTTTATACAAAAATCCACAATGCTTTTTCAAGTATTTTCAACTGCACAGTGAATAAATGTATCCCTTTGCCCGAAGAAAGACCTTCATCTAATCAGTAATAATTTTATATGTTGAGACATGAGTGTGTGACATGTTTCTGTTCTTCACTGTTCACATTTAGACATCAAACCAGCTGTTCACACCAGCTAGAGGGTGTGTTACAGCCCCTAACTGTGCTCTGCAATGAATTCGAGGATCGACAAATTCATTGAGGAAAATTCTTAGAGACGTGGAACAGACCATGTAGCCTCTTATGAGAGACGCAGTGTCGCAGGAGAGGGAGTCAGAGAGAGAAAGTGATATCAGGAGAGAGGTTGAAGTGGTCGAAAGCAGGGGAGATGAAGAAAAAGAAAGAAAGAGAGAGAGAGTGGGAGGGTATAAAGTTAGATGGGTCTAATCTTCAGTGTGAGTCATCCTTAGTGAAAACAATGAGAGTTCCCACAAGGGCAGCTCTCATTGAACGCTACGTGAAAAGGTCACAACTGTCATTCAAACACCATAATCCTGAACCCCTTCTTCACAGCTCAGTGTGTATAAGAGGAAATATGTGTTTTTACATGTATGAGAAATAAATACATGATAAAGAAACCTGATACCTGTGCTTGTTTGTGTGCCTGTAGGAACAGGAGGGTGATAAAAACAAGAGGTACAGTAGCTGTCACTGCTTTGTTACTATGGTTACTGTGACTTGATGGCACACTCTCACTTCTTGTTACATTTGGTCATGCCAAACTCCGCAGGATACTGATGCAAGGCTGCATGTGTTGTGAAACTGATAAGGGAAGACTATAAGGACCTGTTTAGTGTTCAGGGTACAAGGTTCTTAAATGTTCTCAGTTAAAGCTGCAAATGTAATAAATGAAATTGTATCTCAAGATTCAGTCTCATTATTACAATCTTATATAATTGAAATATCTCAACAACTGCTGGACAGATTGCCATAACATTTCACACAGACATGTATGGTGCCCAGAAGATGAATCCTAATGACTTTGGTGATCCTGACCTTCCTCTAGCGCCACCATCAGGTTGACATTTGTGGTTTTGAGTGAAATGTCTCAACAATACTGAAAGATTGATATAACATTTTAGTTAAGACATTCATCTTTCCCTCAGGATGAATTGCAATAACTTTGATGATCTCTTAACTTTGGATCTAGCGCCATCATCGGGTCATTCTTGTGGTTCATGATACCAGACACCAGCAAAATGACATTCCCGTCAGCCTCAGCTGTGATTTGTGTTTGGTGCTGACGAGCAAATGTTAGCATGCTAACATGCTTAACTAATATGGTTAACATGGTAAACATTATACACGACTACTGTATCAGCATGTTAACATTGTCATTGTAAGCATGCTAGCATTAGCATTTAACTCAAAGCACTGCTGTGACTAAATACAACATAACAACTCTCTGCATTCTCAGCTGATCGCCATAGTGCCACCGTGTGAAACTGCTGTGACATTATCTTCAACGCGACACTCGCTGAATCCTTTCATCGGCAACCCAACCGAGGAATGTCTGCACTCATCAATTGCACGCCGTAGTGTTTGGTGTAGTTTTGCAGGCTGCCATTTTTTTTAAATCTAAGATTGTGGTTGCTAGTGATAGAGCTTGGCTACTTTAAATAGCAGGTTTGTGCCTCTCTGACAAATCAGTGGTCTGCAGTGTTTTAACTCCACCTTTTAGTATCGGCTCAGCTCGTTTGGAACCTCCATCAAGATGGTACCAGGGTATCAGTTACTATCCACAACTTTTTCGAATGGAAAACCTATAAAGGACGTGTCGACTTTAGTAACGCTGTGCCCTACCATGCAGTGGTAATGCAGCATTTGTCTTGTTTCACTTTTATAATGCAGCAGTTGAATTAAAATGGTTGGCAGTCCTCATCTCTTAAAGAAAAAAAATATTTGGGAAATATTCACCTTCTTGCTGAGAGTTACATGAGAAGATCAATATCACTCGCATAGCTGTCAGTTAAATATGAAGCTAAAGCATAAAGAGCACATGCACTGCTCATTGATGTATTAAGAAAGCTGGACATAGCTTGCTGGATATGGTGGCGCCACTCAGTCTTTCTGCTAAATTGTCCCAGTGGCCACTCGGGGTATTGCCCAAGATGCATTTTACCCAAAGAAATCTGTAAAACCGCTGACAGGACACCGGAAAGTGCAAACTTAAATTACCTTTTGTGTTAGAAATGTTTAATTCATGGAGATTTTGTGTTTGTGAAACTTTCCTAGAGTTTAGAAAAGCGATTTTAAAGTGCCTGACGTCCCAATGTAAAGTCGTTGGGCCCAGCTGGAACTTTCAGTCCAGTATCCGGCTCTTACATGCATGGCCCTGATGCTGTTTCCCAAGAAATATTTACAGCTAAGCCTATAACTTGTCATTTTTGCAGTAGGCTACATTTCTCTTTGTGTAAAAGATTAAACAAATAAGATACAACATATTAATCAGTGAGCTTTAGCGTGCTGGTGGGCAGAATTTTCGACAATGGAAAGAACCAGGCTAACTGTTTCCACCTGCTTCCTGTCTTTATGACAGCAGGAAAGCAAATAAGCGTATTTCCCAAAATCGCTTTTCAAATCTATCGCTTTAAATACATCCTTTAAACCCAGATTTTTTTCTTGATTTTTCTCAAATCACTTTTTCTTGACTTGAAGCTTAGTTGTGAATGGGTGTCTCCTTTTATAATGCTAACACTCTTCAGTCACTTCAAGGCTGTTTTAATGGTTAGAAAAGCTTATTTTCTAACTGAATTGTCCTTCAAGAAGACACTTGCTGAATCTAATGTGTAAACTAATACAGTAGTTTTATGTAATGTGACATTGACTGGTATACTCAGTATGTCTTTATGACTTTTATGCAAAAGAGTAAGACTGAACTAAAAGGGAAAATGGGAAATGCCTTGTGAAGATTATATTCTACTTCACTCTCAATAGTAGGGCTAGGGAAGTTTTTTTCCTGTTCTTATACTTGTTGCAGATAATGTCATCATTTCATCTCTTAGATCTGCCTTTGTTATTTCCCACTGACATTTAGCACATTCATAGTCAAAGTGCAATAAACAAAGGGGAAAGATTATACAAGGCTCATCTAAAATATATTGTTATATCAACAGAAACATCCAAATGACAGTTCCTGATGGCCTAATGGCTCCCAAACCTCACTGGAATATCTTAAAAAGCCGTCCATTACAAACAAATTAACCAACCCTACAAACGTATATTTCTATTGTTTAATATACTTCTTTATTTTGTTATTTGATGCATTTGGAGTTTGCTCCCTCTTATGTTTTTCTGCTTCTTAAAATCAAATGTGGGGTGCCTGGTTAGCGCACCTGGTAGAGCGCGCACCCAAATATAGAGGTTCATTTCTCAATGCAGCGGCCGTGGGTTCGATTCCAACCTGCTACCCTTTGCTGCATGTTATTTCCCCTCTCCCTCTCTCTCCCCCCTTTCACGTCTAAGATGTCCTATGAAAATAAAGGCCTAAAATGCCCCAAAACAATTATCTAAAAACAATAACAAAAAAACAAATGTGGTGGCTGTGCACATATTTTGGGAGAAAACTATATTTACTTTCCTTTACATTGCACATGATTAATCTTTCTTTTTATCTGTTTATAAGATACATTGAAATTTGAATGTGTATTATGTAAATATTATTATATATTATAATATTATTATATTATTTATAATTATAATATTGCAAAGTAGTACAGTTGATTCAATTAACCTTCAATGATTCAACTGTATGAACATTTTGGAGGCTGCAGTTTGTGGTGCTGCTGAATTGTATTACATTACAATGACAAGTGTTTCTAATATTTTTTGCGCCCATTTATTTATTATTGAATATCAGGAACACCTCTTTGTACAATGCAGTACAATTCAACAGCACCAAAAAAATTACCATAAAGTTGAATCAACAGTATCAACAAAAATTGAACATTAAAAGCTTCATGAGCATTTACTGCAGCACTGTTCAGATCAGATTGGATTCATTTCAGCTCTGTAATAAACTGGCAACTGAGTGTATTACAAGTTCAGGATTTTCCAAGCAAAATAATCATACTGCAAAATGGGAGAGCAGATGCCAAGAAATGTGTCCAAAGGCAGAAACATCTTTTTTTTGCTGCACAAGAGTGGAGAGGAGGCAATTTGGAGGGGTGTCAGACTGTTGCTAACAGGAACAAATCTAATGGAGGTTGATCTGCTCTGAAGCACTTACTGTAAAGGTTCTTTGATCCTAGTGGGACCAGGACTGTGTGTCCTGGTTCATTAACAAGCCGCTGACATCTAAGCACTGATGATGCCGGCCGTGGTGACGTGCAGGCAGCTGGGGCCTGCCTGCTTTCTATTTTTTCATGTGTATAACCAGAGTAATGATTTGCACTGTATACTCACAGTGTATATCTTTTAACTGATCTTTATCATAGTGACATTCATTTTACGTCTGAAATCCCTGATGTTGAAACGGCATTAGATTCTTTTTTTTAAAGAACTTCCTTGCAGTCGTGGATTAACATGCACCTTTCAAAAAGCTCAGAATAACAGAAAGGTCAAATCCTTGGTTTTCACCTGAACTTTGAACTCTCTTTAAGGAAAGAAACAGAGCATGGTCTCTTGCTAGACGCCCCATTCCATTGGCTTGCCTTTAGGCAACTGAGAAATAAATGCACAGCCTCTGTCAGGAAAGCCAAATCAACTTATTATTTGGAATTAATTCAACGTTCTTACTCAAATCCAGCAACAATTCTTGGGAGGCAGTAAATTCTATGAAAAATATAAATACAAATTCTTTACCTGCACATCTCAAATGTAATAATAATAAATGATCCTGCATATAATCCGAGCAGAAAGAGATCTGCCTAGCCTTTGATTCACATTTTGCTGCTGCTGGTCATTTTATTTAATGTTGTGTATACAGGAACCAAATCTCTTAATAGTGCTTGTAGCTGTAAACCACACTCCCCAGTTCACATTACTACCTAATACTCCTACCAAACTAGTTCTATGCTTCAAGTCCCCTGGGTTTACTCTGAACTTGGAAAATCTGGCCATTAGTTTTTGTGCAAACACATTATTTGCAACACACTCGTAAGGTCGACTACGCCTGGACAATTCAAGAAAATGATCTCAAACCACTTCACCTCAGTGTGGTAGGCTATTTGTATTCTTCTCTGTATCTCAACATCATTGCGAATAAGGGAAACTTCAATGATGAGGCTGAAATAAAAGGTTTGAATGTATGAATATCAGTTGATGATGATTATAATGACATTCAATTAAAGTAATTTGATACACCTTCCACATTTTGTCTTATCACCCTCTGTCATGTTACAAACAACATACTGTTTCTCCTTCGTGTCTGGTGTCTGTCTTCAGTCCAGGAGTTTATAAATAACAGCAACTCAACATTGCAGTCACCGGTAATGAGAGCGGCAGTACTAGCGCCTTTACTTGGAAGGTTGCCATGTTCAAATAACTCTCTCCTAGAGTCATCAATGCAGGAAACAAAGCTGATTTCCTCTCTTAAAAAAAAACAATCTGACTCATGCCCCAATCTTCCCTTCACGCTTTCTCTCGCTTTCATTCCTCTCTCCCTCCAAATGTGTCCTCAAAACACTCCCCAGGCATTTCTTACCAAATAATCAAATGATTACAATGTAGCAGGTTGCCAGGTCCTGAGTCTGCTTCTTTGCTTATCTCCCTCTCAATTTGTCAACAGCAATGTCATGCAAATGTGTGTTTGCTCAGAAAAATGCCAAAGTAGCAATGTGTGAGTGTGTGAGCAGGAAATATGACCAGAAGACTCTTATCCTTAGAAACATCGTCCTTTTCACATTTCTGTCTTGGTTATTTATTTTTCACCTTATGATTCCTTTATTTCCTTTATTATATGTGATTGTATATAGGTGATTGCTCAACAGACAAAGGAATAATGTGACTCCTAGTTTTGCCCCTTTCACTCATGATAAAAGAACTGAAGGTCATTTTGTTATGGCATTCATCCCAGGTCATGTATCTTTGGCTACATGCCTAAAGAGAATTGTTTTAACTGCAGGGGATGTTTTTGACAGACTGCAAATAAACCAAATAAATATGTAATATAGCAGCTATGACCTGAATGCAGGGCTGTAGTCAAGTCCACTTTTGTAGAATCCAAGACAAGTCCAAGACCAGGACTAGTCGAGACCGAGTCAAGACCGAGTCCAAAGAGGTTCAAGTCCAAGTCAAGACCGAGTCCAAATGAGAGACAGTCAATACCGAGACAGAAAAAAAGAATCCTCTTCAAGACCACTCTTACTCTTTATTTGATGTGACAGACAGTATATATTCTACTTTATGATGATAATTTTGCTTTATTATATGTAATAATTAAAAATAACTTGTTCTGAAGAATTCATAATACACAGTGCTCGCTGACGTGTCTGTGGCGTGCCAAAATGAAAATGATTGATACCTGATGATTGAGGTAGCCTACTGTATATGATGCAGCCAGGTGTATACTAGGCATCCAATCTCAATGCCTGTTCTAGATGGATTTTGAATTAAACTAATACCTGTTTTCTGAACGAGCGCGCTTCATCAATGGTTGAGTTTTGAAGGAGGAAGTTACTTTAGAACAAAAGCAACAGAAAAGCGCCTCGAGTCCGGACTTGAGTCAGAGTCCGGACTCAAGTACTACAGCCCTGCTTGAATGTCTAATAAACAGATGAGCACTGCAGGGGGAACTACCAAGTAGAGCAAAATCACACATTTGTCCAGCAAGTATTTGTGGGTGTTACAAGGCTTGGCTAACATGGGCTTGTACCACAAAGAACACACATACAGAAGGCTAACCTAGCTTGTAATTTAATAAATTAATTATATTGTCTCCTCTCCCTGCGTGTGTGCATTTAACATGAAAGTGAGACCTAAGCTGGACTAGATGAGTGTATGACTTTTCTACTTCTACAGGGGTTGTCCTGTGTTAAACTGACTCACCCAGCCTCTGTTTCAATTTGCAGTCGAAAGATGGCTGCTGGCCTCGATCTCTCCTGCCGTCAGGAGGCCGCTGCTCCACGTTCGCTGCTCTGCATTCGCCGAGCGTTCGCTGCTCTGCGTTCGCTGCTCTGCGTTCGCTGCTCTGCGTTCGCTGCTCCGCGTTCGCTGCTCCCCGTTCGCCCTCCAGTGTCCTCTCCTCCGTCTTCTTCATCACTGGGCAAACTCCGCCCTTTGGTGTTGTCGTTCAGGTTTTAAAAGGTGTATTTACAAAAGTTGTGTTATGGAAAGACAAGAAAACGTTTTTTCAATCATAAACAGTCTTTCTCTGCAATATAGTTTTCCAGGCTTATCCAGCGTCAGCCTCCAGCATGGTCGCTTTCGTCTTCCTCCTTGAATCAATCTCAATCTGAATCTCCTCCATAAATCTGCTGTACTGGGTTAAATCAGCATCCACAAACACGCCCCCTTGTGTGTCATGTGTCAGCACTGGCCCTATTAAAAGGCTAACCACCTACTCCCATAAAAGACCTAGACTGTTATCATAACAGTGGGCTTTTTTAACCTCAAAAACAGATGTTCAATAAAGAGAAGATTTTCAAGTATTTGCCAGTCCAGTACTAGAGAAAAAAAAAACAATGATACAGTGCAGCAACTCTGTTTCAATTTCAAAGTTGCTCTGAAGTCTGAAAGGGATAACTGGATATTTTTAACATTGTATGGTTGCAGAATCACCTTAGAAACAACAAATAATTGCAGCATAGAAGATACAATTACTTACAATTAAAGATATGTTTAGTCAAAGCAAAGGACATGTTAGGGATTTGGGTAGATTTTATGAATTACTGTAAACAACTAAATGTTGTAAAACTACAATGAAGTGCTTTCTAATTTTGTTGCATGTAATGATCACCAAAGTCAGTACAGTTTTGTTAACAACCGCTAACAAGATTTTCAATTACTAAAAACATCTTCACAGTTATTAGCATGCAAACCATTCACAGCAGTCAGAAGGAACCGTATGTTGATTAATTATGTTTGTCCTTGTTTTGCAAATTAATATTCAAAGGTCAAAAATCATCCAGAAGTTGGGGCACCTGGGTAGCTTGCCTAGTAGAGCGTGCGCCTCATGTTCAGAGGCTCAGTCCTCACCGCAGCAGCGGGGGTCAATTCCGACCTGCGGCCCTTTGCTGCATGTCATCCCCCTTATGTCTAAGCTGTCCTATAAAGGCCTAAAATGCAACAAAAAAATGATCAAGAAGTTGACAGAAGATATATTTTGGTTCACTGAATACCAAAGTGGACAAGCTGGCCAGTATTTAATTAATTAACGTCTTGGTAACTGCATGAAGGATGGAGAGATAAAAGTATGTATTCCCATTGGTTTGAAAAGAATAAAGGGATGAAGTTAATGGTATCACAGGCCACGGATTAAAGTGATGGTTTGGAGTAATTTCACCCTAGGGTCCTTTGCACCATGACCTCGAGCCAAACACCCCCCCAGAAGCTTTTTTCACCTGGGTCGAACATTGGGAGAGTTAGCGTAGAGTAGCGTTATCAGCTGAATAGCTTAGCGCAGGGGCTAATGGACCCGTTTGTATCTGGGTAAATGACCCCACTAATAATGCCCAAAATGATACCAAATGTCTACACTAGTACATATAGGTTATGTACTCATAAAACGATGGATTGGAAAGTTTGTAAGTACACCAGAAGTTTATGTAAATAACACTTGCCTGCTGGCTTCTGCTCTCTGCTGTTGTTGTTGCGGCTGTAAGACGAGTGCTTAGGGCCGTCTAATTACAACACCGAAAAGAGATGCAACAAAAATATTTTTTAATTTTACTTTTTTTTTTTAAATAAGTGCTTTAGTATAACTAGCAGGAGACAAGTAATAATTGAGGTAAGTTTGGAGACATTCATTTATTTAATCATGAAATTAATAAATATTTTTGTTGTATCTCTTTTCGGTGTAGTAATTTGTAGACGTCCCTAAGCACTCGTCTAACTGCAGGTAGCAGCAGCAGCAACAGCAGAGCAGAAGAGACCAGGCAAGTGTTCATAAACTTCTGGTGTACTTACAAACTTTCCAATCCATCGTTTTATGAGTACATAACCTATATGTACTAGTGTAGAAGTTTGGTATCATTTTGGGCATTATTAGTGGGGTCATTATAGGTACAAAACGTAAGGTCAATTATCCCCCGCTAATTCAGCTGATATATGCTACACCACTAATAACTCTCCCAATGTTAGACCCAGGTGAAAAAAGCTTCTGGGGGGGTGTTTGGCTCGAGGCCATGGTGCAAAGGACCCTAGGGTGAAATTACTCCGAACCATCACTTTAAGTCCATTTTGATGCCAGGCTGAGAAGTTCATCACATTTAACTGGGGGACACCTAGTGGTCAGTTAATGCTTAACACCGTTCCCAAGACCTCACATGCTTTTAATTTGCACATACAGGTAGTGAATTGTCTAAATGTACTTAAGTTTTAACATCTGTTCTGTCTTTGAAAATCACATTGACCCTAGAAATCAGGAAGTAAAAGGGGATGAAAGGAGCTGGTAAGAAGACAAGCACTGCTGTAAGCAAAACTCTAAAATGGCAGGAGAGATGTGGCGGCAGGTCAGGGTTGGGGGAGAAGCACACATTTGACTCACAGGACAGATCGTGATTTTGAGCTATATACATTAAATTGACTTGACTTGGCACCTGGCAGCAAATGTTTCCTAGATCTTGGACTCTCCCAGGGATATCATTTTTTTCTTCTATCTTTCACACACACACACACACACACACACACACACACACACACACACACACACACACACACACACACACACACACACACAAAAAACACACACAAACACACACACACGCAAAAAAAAAAAAAAAAAAACGCATATTCAAATAGGCCTATATATGCAACTTTTTTCTCAGAGTTTGAATCTTTTAAGACTTGGGGTGATAAATACATACTTATTCATGTGTTTTCTGTATTAACTACAAACTGTGTAACCCTTAATACCAATCATTTGCAATACAACATTTTGATTTCCTAACTTCCAGTTAGCATTTGGTTTCAGTCCGTTCCAGTTGTGTATGAACACGTAAACTTGCAGGGAAATTAAACAAAAAAGAAGTATCTAATGTTAATCTTAGAAATTAGTCTCAAGTCTTTAGTTACTTCTTAATTGCATATTCTCTTTTATTTTCAGCATGTTACTGCAATCTTGCCTTACTGCAATTGAATAATTCATTTTAGCACATTATGTACTATTTCCTTCCTTTTTGCAAAATACTGAAATGTATTAGACTGTTTATTTCTTGTATTTGTAGTTTATATTGTACAAACATTTGAAACAAAAAAACAGAGTAACTAATCCCCATTTGTCCATATCCTGGTGGCTGTAGGAGATATGTTATTTTCTCTGAGTGCTAATAGATATAGGCCTAGTATCCTCACATCGTGGAGTTCCATCTTCTTCAGGATCGTTGCACAGCAGTTATTTGGCTCCATCTTGTGGTCATAAAGAGTAAGTGCAACTGAAAGTGAACAGCGTTACCTCCGTTTTGACAGATTCCCAGCCAAGTTAAACTACACGTCAGTAGGAAACCTGTACTGGTGACTGGACGTGTGCAGTGCGCGTCAGGCGGTTCCCGGATGCACCAAACAGAAACATGGAACGGGTAGTGGTGGAAGTGCCGATCAACAACGGTGAGATACATTACCACCTCCACGTAACGCGACTTTCAACCACTTATATTAACATCTCCTGAACGGCGTTTGGTGCTTCTCTCGATTCGTGCGCAAATGCTCCTCCTCCTCTGACGCGTGGTTCGGCAATGAACGTGCTGCAGCCTCTGTGTGTAGGGCTATCAGTGCTTTCCAGGCTATTTGTCTCGTTTCTTTGTACAATATAGCTGCAGGCTACCGGCTGCTTGCACTTGTACACAGTGGAGCACAGCAGTGACAGAGCTCCTGTCATCTGTCAGACAGCAGTTCTGCAACTGACAAAATGCTGTCATCACTTACGCAGGCCTTATTTATTCCCCATCATTATATAGTACATTAGATTAAACTTTATTGTCATTGCAAGTACTGTAGTAGTCAAGTGCAAGTACTGATACTACACCATACACACATCTGGCTTGTTAGTTCAATGCGTGGTAATAATATGTAATTACATGAGTAGAGTAGAGTAGAGTTTTTAAAGCTCCCATGCTCATCTATGATAGATCCGTTTAATACCACTTGCAGTCTTATGCCAGGAAGTATACTGGTTTTGGTCCAATGATAGCAGTGGGTTTCCTAGGTAACAGTGGGTTTAGCAATTCCACTAACATATGTTCAAGTTGGACTTGGTATCTATTCCCTCTCAATGGGATCATTTATTTGGTTCCTTTTTCAAGAAAGGGTCAGAGGTCAGAGCAATTCTGAAACAGACCCTCAGTGTGAACATTGGATTCCCTACTCAGTATCTCACCTCACTGTGTTTCAAAATATATCAAGGCTGTATCTATTCTATTTTATTCTGTCCTATTCTATTCCCTACTTCAGGTTTTTCTCTTGCTGGCCCCTCGACAACCCCACGAAAGCGTCAGGTGCGTTTTTCAGCGCGGCATGACATCATCCTTCTGAGGGAGGTTATCGCCCAGAACCCCTTTGCCTCCAAAGAGCCAGGTTAGTTCAGTTTCCAAAGGACTAATCCGTCTGAAAACACTAAAAACTGTTTAGATGCAGAGAGCTGCAGTTCCTGCATTACAAATGTGGACATGTCAAAATATTTTTAGTTGGTGCTATAATGACATTTAATCCAGCAAAAATATATCTATCTTAAACATTAATAGCAACTATGCAATTTATTATATATATAGTATATAAATATAAGGGGTTCTTTGTTGAGCTACCTTTTTGTGAAGGCATTCAAAATCATACAAGAAGAAATCCATCACATAACAGACAGAGAGAACATGATGTGCTTAGTATAGAAAACATATCACATAGACATGCTTGTGTATTCATGAGCTACAAAGTCAATGGCCTATTTTCTCCATGCTGTATTTTCACGTGTGTGAATTCATTAATCTTCACCAGGACGGATCTGGGCCCGTGTGGGGGAGATCATCACTGCAGCTCTTCAAGATGAAAACTTTGAGGTGGATGCCAGGAGGTGCAGGGAGAGGACCATGCTTTTGCTGGACTACTACAAGAAACAAGACTTTCCCAGCCTGCGCAGGTCAGTTCAGTCACTAGAAGCAAACTGTACTCTTTCCTGAGGAAATAACTGGATGTGTTGTGACTTGGAGAAGTGACGGGCCTTACTAAAAAAGATACATAAGTTTAATGTGTGTGTGCTTTTGGTGTACTCAGATTTGGAACAGAGAGGTTGTACGCCCAAAAGGAAGATCTGCTCCATGAGGTTTTGGAGCTGGAGGCTGAGAAAGGGCTTCTAGCCAGCGGGGAAAACACAAAGTACCAGGTGGGTGTTGTGTTAGCAGATAAGTATAGGTCAACTTATCTGACACCACTAGTGCAAGAAATGTAGAGGGTGTTTTAGTGCCCCTGAGCTGGTTTAGAGGGGCAGATCGAGCTTAAAGTTATAGCTGCCATCACACAGTTTTGTGCTGCAATTTTTTTATTCTGTCAACAGCAATACTTCTGACTTACAAACATTGTTCTTGGCCAAAATTACATTAAAGTGTATGATTCATCACAACTGAGCTAAGCAGTTGTTCTGATTTCAAAGAATTTAAACCACAGACTACAGTATGTGTAGTTAAGTGGTTCCAAACCTTTTAATTTTCAGCCCCTTGTCATGGGTTGCATATGTCTAGGAGTTGAAAGAGAAAGTTTAAAGAAAATTATTTTCTGTCTCATAAATCATCTCTTGACCCTTGATATTTATTTTGTGACCCCCTGGGAACCAATGGTAGAGTCTGAAAGGAGATATATTGCACAATATGTTTTTAGCTGGCTTTGCACATTCTTTTTTAGATCTATACATTTTAAACTCAGGCTACATCTGTCCAATCTGAGTTTTCTGTAGCACGATTAAAACAACCTTTGAACGTACTGTACACATGTTCCACCAAAGGCTATTTTGCAGAGACACCATCGCTCTGTCCGGCACTTATTAATGAAACGTCATCGATATAGACTAGGATACCCATTATCTCATTACAACTACAGGAGATGGGCCTTTGTGTCTGTCTCTGATGGCGATAGGATAACATTTAATTGGAACTGAGACTAGCCAGTGAAATTAGACATCCAAGTCAGCAGATATGTTTATGTTCTCTGTAACTATCTGGCCACTTCCCATTTCTTCCTCTTGGTGGAAGAAGTTAACTTTGATGCCAAATCTGCACATACAGTACCACAGTACCTAACACTATTACTGCTGCTACAGCTACTCTAGTACTCTTGTAGTTGCTATCACTATACCAACTGCTACTGCTACTGTTGGTAACAGTTGCTGCTGTTGTTCATAATTCTCATTTTCTTTGTTCTTATTGTTATAGAAGTTATATTTTAATCTTGTCTTCATCTTTTTTAGGATGATGAACTGAGAAAGCGAGCCATAGAAGAACTAAGTCTACCAGAGCAGGACAAACCCAACATCACCATCACACAAACACCCACTGCAGGTAAAAACTGATTCACACAACAGTAGACAGGACAAGACTCTGTCACTGATAGTTAAAAGAAAATGTATTCATTATTCCCTCTCAATCATTTCATCTGTCTGAGAGGCAAATCATATCTTGTTTAAATATGACTCAATACGTATTTGCATGTAGTGAAAGACACTGCCAAGAATTAGGGCTGTGAACCACACTGGTGTCACAAATGCTGCACCATGTTTTAACTCCTGGCATTTTAAGATACTGATGATGCAGTCCATGGAGTAGCATGATTAATGTTTAGTATAACAGCAGGCTGTTAACATTATTAGAATGATGACTTAATTGGTGGAAAGGTTGGCTCTTTGTTTATTGTACTTTTAACATAAATTCCCATTATATCATCCATAGTGTGTGGTTTCCACTGATCAGAATAAATACATTAAGTAGTAAAACAAATGTAAACAATATGCCATCCGAAACCTGTCTTTTAAGTGTGAAACATATATATAATATAGAAGTCTAGAGGGGAGTGTTTCCTACTAAAAATGCAGACTTTGGTGGAGCATAGTTTAAATCCCTCTACCCCAGCTCTCCAGTTCAAGTGTCTGTACGTAAGCAAGTATTTGCCCTTCCCAAGTGCCCTTCAGCAATGAAAACCTTCCAGCCTGCCATGTTGCTCTGTATCTGACTGTTCCCTTCAGAAATAGGTACCTTTTTTACATAATTACTGTCACAGCAGAACCAGAGGAAGACCGTGAGGAAATGGCACAGCTTTCAGTGGCGCCCATGGCCAAGCAGCCCTGCCAGTGCTGCTGCCAGACCTACTCTGAGATTCTCAGCTTCCTGGAGAAACGCTCAGAGGCGGAGCAACGGCTACGAGAGGAGGAACTTGCCTTGCGCCGGGAAGAGCTGGAGATTCAAAGGAGTAAGACATTTAGAGAGTAGTGTGATTTTAAATTCAACAGTGTGTAATAGCGTTCCTTTTGTGTGGTTATTTTTTTATATTTCAAAGTGGATTTTCATTAGATAGATAGAGCCACAATTAAAAAAACACAAAAGTTACTTGACAGGATGCTTGTAATGTAGCATTTGCCACAAGTGTCTCAGATTAAGTTATTATGATATCAATTGTAAGTAATCTGTCTCTAAAAATACGTGTTTATTTTTTATCCTAGACAAAATTCTAATGACGTTTGAATAAAAGTTAGCCTGATCATTCTGAATTTCCATTTCATTTAAAAAAATCTGAGATGTGGGCAACAATTCAGAGGTCTGGAACCAGGCTACAGTAAGACAATGAAATAGGAACCATTACTCTTTAGGAATGAATATGTATCAGTGGAGTCATTCATGAAAATATAAGAGACTTATTATGAATGTAAATTGAAAACGATGTCATCATCCTCAAGGAGTATTGAATTATAGCTTTTTTTTTTTCATTCTCAGGTAAGATCACTCTGGAAAGGGAACGTCTGGGAGCTGAGAGAAAAGAGAGGGAACGGAGATTTGAGCTGGAGAGCCAAGAGAGGCAGGTCATCTTGGATCTGCTAAAAGAAAAGGTGCTGAAAGGCTGAAAACTGTATCACCTGCAATTTAATGCCATCTTTCAAAGCATGAAATTGGGAAACAACATAGTTGACCGCTTAAACGAGGAAGGAAACCAAGGAAACAGGAAGTAAAAAGATCAATGGTTGTAGGGTGTTACATACAGGTTATTGTAAAATAACTAAACAAAATGGAGGGCGGTAAGCAGTTGCCACAACAGCCAAACAAATGACATAATGTTGAGAGTGTCTGGGTGTATGTAGGCATGTATTGTGTGTGTGGTGCACAAAGTACCAAAAATACATTAACCTGCAGACAGTGTTTAAAAGCTGCAATAATTTCCTGAACCAGCTGCACAAAGCTGACCCATATAGATCCCAGTAGACACTCGCTGCGTTGCTGTCTGAATGGGGATTTAAAAGCACTGCAATTGCTGGAGTGTCACCTAAGAAATGGAATGCAGAAAAGGGTGTGTGTGCGGTGTCTTAGGTGTGGTCATTGACTGAGCCAAAACTGGCTGACATGCAGGATCACTGTTGCACCAATAAGTCCTGTTCACACCAAGGGACACCATTATTTGTGGTGCCAGGGTGAAAGAAATCGAGGAACAACTAAGAAAAGATGTATCTTCAAGTAGTTCACAATAAAGTTATGGTGCAGCTCAAGCTTTTGAAAACCCTGTAGCATTTACCAGATTAATGGCTTCACACATGCTAGATTCAGCCACTTCTTTTTTCAATTTGATTTTTTTCTTTTTTTATTAAAATAGAAATAAAACTATATTTTACTGACTGTGAATCCACTGTACAGAGAGCACTTTTGTACTGCAAATAATACAAGCCATTACGTGGGTGTCCATATTCTATAGATTATACAGAAACCACTTTTTTTAACTTATGTTAGTGTCACAACTGTTGTACACAAATTTTGCTAGAAGATAATTATTAGTCAAATGTATGTCCTCAGTTGAATTTGTTGTACCCAGGTACAGTTAACTGTCATTGGTTATAGTTGCAATATTACATTAACATGGAATTGATGACACGACACTTTTTATTACATGTTCCACTGATTTATTCAACACATTCTCACTCCCATCGCGTAAAATACGGATTCTTGGTCAGGTGCCTTTGGCGTTGTTAATGACGCTAAAAATCTCCTTTAGTGTCATATCTAAACGCGCTTTATCTGAAGGCGCTTGGGCGGGACTATTGAAGAAAGCGACGGTTGGGTTTAGAAAACGTGACACACGGGACACGATCCCCGGTCTCCTGGGTTTAAGTCCTGTGTTGTTTGACCCATCCACCACCCCAACCAACCTCACTATGTGGATTTTCGGGCTTTCATACTACTCGCTATGTTGTCGGTTTTAATGCTACGTCATCTTCAAACTTCAAAAGTTGCTGCTCTCCCCGGTACGTTCTACACACATGCTGAAGGGTGCTTTTTGCGTCGTATCTGACACTGACAGCCACTGCCCAAACGTCCGTATTTTACAAGTTCGGCGTGAGAACGGGTTGATTTATTACATGACACTTGGTACTGTGACTTTCTGTATATTGTTCATAAACAAATGCTATTTTTCTTTAAGTCCCCATAGCCTAGGTGTGTAAATTGAACACACATTTTTTGCTAATTTCTATTCTGAAAATAAAAACGTTGGCTGTGTTTGTGTGGATCTACATTCTTCAACTTACTACAAAGAGTGATTGCACATGACTCCAGCTGTAGTGAGTACTTTGTAGATTCAGATTTTACATACAAAACACAACCAGGTTATGGGATGCTTGTTTAAATTAAATGTATCTATCTATCTATCTATCTATCTATCTATCTATCTATCTATCTATCTATCTATCTTTCTTTCTTTCTTTCTTTCTTTCTTTCTTTCTTTCTTTCTTTCTTTCTTTCTTTCTTTCTTTCTTTCTTCACTGTAGATAGGCCTACCTTATAGTCCCTAAACCCAATGATTGCCTTACTAACCTGCTGCTCTAATTACCGCGCTGCCTGTTATGATCATGGATGTAAGCTATTATGGTTAGGATGTTTATGACGAAACATGCCACCACCACATTTTTTGGTCGTTGCCCTTTAGTTTTATGTAATACAAATCCTACGCACTGATTGGTCAGAAATATATCTTACACGCCCTCTGTTGTTTCGATCTAGTCTCCGATTGGTTCTCTTTAAAGTAATTCCTTATTCCATCCACCCAATGAACGTGTTCTTTCCCCGCTGAGACTGCATTGCTGCGAAGTTTACAGTAGCCACATTTGGAGTTTGGGAGTAACTCTGTAGCAGCGCCCAGGACAGTTTTGGTACATTTCAGCTCGTCTTCTTGCTAGCATAAACCGGTGTGTCTGTGTGTGTATATACATGTTCTGAAGACGAGAAAACGTCAGTGAGCGGCATGGATACACAGAGCTAAGCTTTCCATCTGCTGTCGATTTGCAGGTAGATGGTAGCTTTTGTAGTGCTGGTAGTTGGTGACTAGCTAACACGAGAACGTGCTTACGTGTGGGGCATGAGGGCTTTATTATTTTAGTTTGTTACGCAGATTCAGTAAGTTCTATATTTTCTTACTGAAAGAGGCTTCTGCATGGTGGAAGTCTTAACCACCCATAGTTTAGCTAGATGTTAGTGTGGAAACTGCACTACGGGTAATAAACTGACGATTTTTGACTCTTGTGGGGAAACGTAACCAAAACAAATACCACATTGATTCCAGAACAGCATGCCTATTAGGCGTTTTGGGCGTCACGGGTCTCTGGTCTCTCTTTCTCAAACTCCAAAGCTGTCCTATGGTTACAAGAAAATGAATCTTTCAAGAAGTGGCTACCGTGTTTTTTCTGCTAACTCCACCACCGCCTGCACCGAGCTGGCCAAAAAGATCACAGAGTAAGTGATGTTTAACTGAATAATACCATCATGAATTAATTTCATTTAATGTCTGTAATGTTGAGGATTGGCCTGTCTTTGTTACATGCCATGTCCCTGACAGTACACCTGGGAGCTGCAGGTGACCTGATGCAGGTGGGTGTGTAGCCCATTGTTCACACACACACACACACACACACACACACACACACACACACACACACACACACACACACACACACACACACACACACACACACACACACACACACACACTCACTTACATTGCAAAACAGTTGGGTTATCTACATTACTCTTACATGCAACAACAACTACAACAAACCACATTTAGCAGTTCTCCCTTGATGGCCTAACTGCTATTTCAGTGGATTTTCCAACCTGAAAATGATCAGAAGTTACAGTCTTGGCATGAACGTGATCAAACTTTAACACATTAAATGTTGGCACAAAACTTTGGAAACTTTTGGTAAAAATCTATCAGCCGCCTTGCATTGTTATGCTCCTTATGTTTTTGGCGTGGGAAATTCAAAATACCTCTCAGTGAGAATGTTTGTAATGAAACAAGCTCACTGTGCTAATACTGCTCTGTCAAGGGAGTATGCAGGGCATGGATACTGTACACAGGATGTTACTGTGTCAGGCAGCCAGGCATTTTTAAATAGGCAATGATTCATGGGGCATTTAAATGGCTGTTGGTTTAGCAGAAAAACTAGTGAAACCAGGTTAAGAGGCATCTGCATGATATGAAAATAAAAACAATAGGACATTTCTGTTTGTGGTCCTAATTAAAGCACTGACCCAGATCTCTGCAAACCGAAATAAGTCGACCTACTAAAAAAGGGGAGCAGCCTGCACAATTGTCAGAGAGCCAAGTAGAAGTTGCATCGCTCACACAGCGAAAAAGTCTCAGTTTTCACTATTTGTCAACATTATATAACATTATTATGGAGATTATTTTGCCATAGTGTCACCAAGCCAAACCCTCACTCATCTGTGGTGTGCTTTAAAGTTCCATCAAGTTCATTATCTATAGTTGGCACTATGACTGTTTGGTTTTTAAAATTACCAGCATCATTTATTTGCCTAACGCACAGCTGTATTCATAATGCCTGGGCTTGTTCAGAGTTTGACTTGATGCAACAGGATTGTTCTGCTCTGAATGTTAATATTTAGCTCAGTCTGTTGGTGCCAAGTACTTCTCATGGATGTGTTGACGTTTTTCGTCTTTGAACCTGGTAACAGATTTACAGTCTTGTCACATTTACACAACTGAACTTAACAAAAGCTTCAATGTATGGGTTCCACATTTTTCCCAAATCACTCAGAGCTCAATTTGATGTATTCAAATGTCTTGTTTTGTCCAACCAACAGTCCAAAAGCCAATTTACAATGATATAAAACAGATAAGCAGCAGATCCAAAGGATAAAAATTATGTTTGGAGCTTTGGCTGGAAAAATTATGATTAATTGATATACCAAAATAGTTTCAAATTATTTTTCTGTCAATTGACTAATCAATTAATCGCCTAATCGTTACACTTCTACAAATTACCTAAATAAGTAGTTGATTATCAAGATTATCATTCTTTTATTTTCTTTGAGTCGTGTTAGCCCCTTTTTGTGGTTTAGTTGGTCCAATAAGCTGCTAGTCTCAATAAAAAAAAACAGTCTAGTACACGCTAGAACATTTCCACACTTGAACTAATGAAACACATAAAGGTGTATTTGTGTTTTTCACACTGCAGACTTTTTATTTCCCCAGACGCTTGGGTGTGGAGTTGGGCAAGTCACTGGTTCATCAAGAGCCAAATACAGGTAAGGCTGATGAATATCCTTAGGTCCCTCAGTTTCATAAAGGAACGTGTTGGATCAAAGGTGAAGTCTGCGATTTTGGAGAAAGATTGTTGATATTTGAGTGTTGATAACTCAACACCTGAACAACACCCTTCAGTGCTCCTTCAGAACATTAGCGTACATGTGTCAGATTTCCTGTCCCTCTTGCTCCCACTTCCTTTCTCTTTATACATCCATAGGTTTTCCCCTGTCCTGTACTCAAACAGAATTGTGTTGTGTGACTCGGTCCGAGCCACTTTGTTTCCCATTTACAGAGCTAGGGCTATGTATGAACACTAGTGGTGTACATCTCTACCTTTTATAAGACAATCTGATACGTATCTAGATACATGGGCTACAATACGGTTCAGGGACGATACATTTTATTATGGGAAGTTTCAGTCCAATTCAATGTTGAATCGATTCGGTGCGATTCGATGAGATACCATTCAATCTGATATATACAGTTAATATTTTATTAGTTTATTGTAAACACATTCATTTCCCATTATAAATGAAAATAAGTCAAATCTATAAAAGAAACATTGCCTACCTTCAAATAAATATATATTTTGTAAAAGGGACCAGGTAATAGTAAAGCTAGGACATGCTAACTTCAACTAGCCACTTATAACCAAATAACAAACTCATCAGCTCCATATTAAATTAAACAGCCTCCTTGCTGCCCTAATCTTAGAGACAGTAACTCTGTTAACATAAGTTGACGTTACACAGCCATTGTGAGCACTCCAATAATAATCCTATGTTTTATGTGAGTATGTATATGAACACAATTTAATACTGTTGTTAGCATGCGGCTAGCAGACTCTTATGCTAATGTAACTGAACATCTTAGATTAGAACATATAAACGTCAATATAAATTTAAGACCTTGAAATACAGTCCACTCACATGTTTATAAATGCACACAAGAATGGATGACTCACTGACCGGAGCTAGTACAATTCACAATATCCAAGATGTATTCCTCTCACCCTAACTCCAAAAACGAAACTTAGCAGTCGGCACGTTTTTTTCTGCAAACCCAAACAAAGGTCCTTATTAGCTGATCCCTGCCACCCGAACATGAACGACCAAGTCCGTAATCAAACAGATGGCGAGGCTTTTATCTCCCTTGCACACATACATAAACATACACCCGTCTCTTTCAACGGCAAACCGCGCAGACAGCAGCGGCTTTGTTGAATTGACAGCCAAGCTTCAGTCAAGCGATTCGTAAATTGAATATCGGACCATCGGCCCAATCTTGGTCCATTTAGATCGATCCAGGGGTCCGTGTATTGATGTAATCGTATCTATGATAATACAACCGGATACCGATGTGTATCGGTGAATTTTTACACCCCTAATGAACACCTTATTTTTCTTCAGTGCACACGCTGAACAGAAAGCTAGTGTACCGTGAGGAGATATTCGCTAAATTTAACAAAAGGTTTATTGGATTAGACTCGTATACTCCACTTTTAATGAGCTACGGTTTAGTGTTGTCTCATTTAACTTTGTACCTGAACCCACAATGATTTTGTTTTGGTTATGTTTTCAGAGACTAGAGTGGACGTGAAAGAGTCTGTCCGTGGACAAGACATCTTTATCATTCAGACCATTCCCAGGTGAGACAGAAGGATGCTCTTGATGCCTTAATCTTCTATCTTATTAACAAAGGATCATATCACTGTGTGATGTGATGCCACCTAAGAGAATTGTCACCCAACTCTGCTGAGGTTTTCAGCCTCTTTTACAGCCCATAAATGTAATTTTTGGTTCCCTCTCATCAGTCTCATTTCCAGCAACAGCAGGCAGCTGTTCAGCAAAAGGCTCTGATAACCCAGTATCTATCTACCTGCCTGGCTATAAATTGACTATTGCAATACTAGCTATAGTGTGTGTGTGTGTGTGTGTTTTATGTTGTTTATATATATATATATATATATATACAGTGCCTTGCGAAAGTATTCCCCCCTTGAACGTTTCGACCTTTTGCCACATTTCAGGCCTCAAACATAAAGATATAAAACTGTAATTTTTTGTGAAGAATCAACAACAAGTGGGTCCCAATTATGAAGTGGAACGAAATTCATTGGCTATTTCAAACTTTTTTAACAAATAAAAACTGAAAAATAGGTGCGAAAATTATTCAGCCCCTTTACTTTCAGTGCAGCAAACCTCTCCAGAAGTTCAGTGAGGATCTCTGAATGATCCAATGTTGACCTAAATGACTAATGATGATAAATAGAATCCAGCTGTGTGTAATCAAGTCTCCGTATAAATGCACCTGCTCTGTGATAGTCTCAGAGGTCCGTGTAAAGCGCAGAGAGCATCATGAAGAACAAGGAACACACCAGGCAGGTCCGAGATACTGTTGTGGAAGTTTAAAGCCGGTTGGATACAAAAAGATTTCCCAAGCTTTAAACATCCCAAGGAGCACTGTGCAAGCGATAATATTGAAATGGAAGGAGTATCAGACCACTACAAATCTAGAAGACCCGGCCGTCCCTCTAAACTTTCAGCTCATACAATGAGAAGACTGATCAGAGATGCAGCCAAGAGGCCCATGATCACTCTGGATGAACTGCAGAGATCTACAGCTGAGGTGGGAGACTCTGTCCATAGGACAACAATCAGTCGTATACTGCACAAATCTGGCCTTTATGGAAGAGTGGCAAGAAGAAAGCCATTTCTTAAAGATATCCATAAAAAGTGTCGTTTAAAGTTTGCCAAAAGCCACCTGGGAGACACACCAAACATGTGGAAGAAGGTGCTGTGGTCAGATGAAACCAAAATCGAACTTTTTGGCAACAATGCAAAACGTTATGTTTGGCGAGCAAGGCAACACAGCTCATCACCCTGAACGCACCATCCCCACTGTCAAACATGGTGGTGGCAGCATCATGGTTTGGGCCTGCTTTTTCTTCAGCAGGGACAGGGAAGATGGTTAAAATTGATGGGAAGATGGATGGAGCCAAATACAGGACCATTCTGGAAGAAAACCTGATGGAGTCTGCAAAAGACCTGAGACTGGGACGGAGATTTGTCTTCCAACAAGACAATGATCCAAAACATAAAGCAAAATCTACAATGGAATGGTTCACAAATAAACATATCCAGGTGTTAGAATGGCCAAGTCAAAGTCCAGACCTGAATCCAATCGAGAATCTGTGGAAAGAACTGAAAACTGCTGTTCACAAACGCTCTCCATCCAAACTCACTGAGCTCCGAGCTGTTTTGCAAGGAGGAATGGGCAAAAATGTCAGTCTCTCGATGTGCAAAACTGATAGAGACATACCCCAAGCGACTTACAGCTGTAATCGCAGCAAAAGGTGGCGCCACAAAGTATTAACTTAAGGGGGCTGAATAATTTTGCACCCAATATTTCAGTTTTTATTTGTTTAAAAGGTTTGAAATATCCAATACATTTCGTTCCACTTCATGATTGTGTCCCAATTGTTGTTGATTCTTCACAAAAAATTACAGTTTTATATCTTTATGTTTGAGGCCTGAAATGTGGCAAAAGGTCGAAACGTTCCGGGGCGAATACATTCCAAGGCACTGTATGTATGTATATATATATATATATATATATATATATATATATATATATATATATATATATATATATATATATATATATATATATATAATATATATATCTCTTTGCAGCAAGTAAAACAGGAAGAACAACACTAACAATGGCCATTTCACTCCTGCCATTGACTCCTCTGTTTGTCCTTGTTAATCCGGTTTTTGCTATGATGAAGAGGAATGCTCTGAAAGATAACAAGAGCTCACAGGAGGGGACATCATATTGTGGGATCTTTGGTTTGAACAAGCTGTCAAGGCCAAAATGGCTAGATACAGTATGCTGTTACACCAACAGCTCTTCATCTTTCTAAAGTAGTCTAACTGTCCTAGTCATCAAAATAACAGACATTAGACACCACCACATTACCAAGTTTTAGCTTCTAGCCAGAAAGGATATTGATTTAAAAATGTCCTGTGAGCAAGAATTCTATTTCTGAAAATAACTTTATATTTAGACCACGTTTAGCTATGCAGTTAACTATGTGATGATGATGATGAACTTGATGATATCACAACCGAAACATTCAAGGTTATTTTTGGCTTAGGGCTTAGAGGAACGGCTGGTTGAGGTGGAGTCTAATAACAGGGCATGTGAAAACAATGGGAACAGTTAAATTCTTACCAGACAGTGTTTACATGATTTATGGGATAATGATTTTGATAATGAACATTAAACTGTTGACTCATCAATCCCCATCAGCTCATCAACATATCCTCCTGTACCTGTTTGGATCATCTTTGTGGCCGACTATAGGCTGATTTTGTACCAGTACTGTTTATCTTGGTTGTGATGTCTGATGGAATCTCTTGTTATTGAATGCGTTATTTCTCAGAGATGTCAACACGGCCATCATGGAGCTGCTGGTTATGGCCTATGCCCTGAAGACGTCCTGTGCCAAGAACATCATCGGGGTCATTCCCTACTTTCCTTACAGCAAGCAGTGCAAGATGAGGAAGAGAGGATCCATTGTCTGCAAGCTGCTAGCATCCATGTTAGCTAAAGCTGGTATGGACTGGGTGTTGTAATTTACTTTTTTCAGGTTCTTTGAGGGGTGGAGTTGAAACTGGTCAGATGCTTATTTCACAAATAAGAGGAAAGTTTGATTTTGATTCAGTGGTGATTTACAGGTTTACCGGGTTTTTTCAATGTAAAATAAAGCCACACTAGAGCGCCACTTACTGGGCTCGGCGGCTGCAACACAACAAGCCCCTGGCCGCTACAAAAAACGAAACTTGCACATTTTAAATTTGGAAATGATGATCAGATTTGAAACCAAATCTTCCAACCATTCCATTAAAGAAAAGATTCCATTGGAATTGTAATTTTTTAAAGCAATACCATGTTGGAACCCGTTATCGTTGCCCAATCCTACTGTTAAGGCAGGGTCACATATTATGATATGTTTGTCTAGGTCAGTTGATGCTGACATTCGGCAGATAGAATCATATAGTTGTAATTTGTAAAGATTTAGGGCAGACTGCCGTCCATGTTGGTTTTGGCACAGGAAGATTTGCAGGGGCTTGTACCACAAGAACTCTAGTCGTTACTGATTAGTTGTTCAGAGTTTTGTCTAGTGTATTCACTCAGATGTAAGGTTTATACTCTGTCAAAGACTAAAATATATGTGCAGGCTGGTAGGAACAATCTTTATGTGTGCTTTGTCCAGTCCTTGTAGGTTTCAGCTTCAGGCCACTTAGAGTTGTGTGCAAATTAGACAGTGTGCAAGTCCTGTTGCATAGTTTATGTGTTAGGCAGAGGGCGGGAGATGTATTAATTTGCGCACCACATTACTTATACCTATTTTTGTGGTCTTATAATTTCCTGCTTTTATTTTGAATACCATGCCAAAATGTATTTTCTTTGCCAGGGAGCTCTGTAATTTTGTGCTGCATTAATATGTTCTGAAGCCATACCAACTCACGCGCGTATATCTGGTGTTACAGGGCTAACTCACATCATCACTATGGACCTCCACCAGAAAGAAATCCAGGGCTTCTTCAGCTTCCCTGTTGACAACCTGAGAGCTTCCCCTTTTCTCATCCAGTACATCCAGGATGAGGTGAGGCTGTGTTACACTGGACACAGGCACAGCAATGATGGTGTTCTACTGTACATAAACAAATGAGTTTTGGAACTAATATATAGTTAAACAGCATTTATTCTTTTGTAAGATCTCAGTTTTATATTTTATCAGTGAAAAGAATGTTTCTCCTTCCTCAGATCCCAGACTACAGGAATGCCGTAATTGTTGCAAAGTCCCCTTCAGCTGCCAAGCGGTAACAAGAAAGCATTCTCTGTTTAACACAAGTGCACCACTTTTCCTACTGTCACGGTGGAAAGTTTCTTTCTTTAGCGTCACATTATGATTGTGCTTTTGTCTTTTTATTATACCACTTTGTCTCTGTAGGTATGTTTAAACTTCTGTGCAAACTTCTTTCTGCTCTTTTGTGCCTGCGTATTTGTTTGTATGTATTGTGTTTGTCAGTTTCTTTGACTCTTGTGTGTCTATGTGTCCGTCTGTCTCAGAGCTCAGTCCTACGCTGAGAGGCTGCGACTCGGGCTGGCAGTGATGCACGGGGAGGCCCATCATTCAGAGTTGGACATGGCTGATGGAAGACACTCTCCCCCCTTGTCCCGCACCACCACAGGACACACCGGCCTGGAGCTGCCATGTAAGACACAGAACACAGCTACATGCCTGCTCCCAAGTATCATCATATTCTGTTACCTTTTTGACACTCAGTTACATATATTTATTATGGCATTACTGGAAAAATATCAGTTTTATGACTGATTCTGTATTACTAGTTGAATGTAAACAAAGTTGCTTTTCATGTTAATGTTGACTCCACATATTCTTTCAAGCCTGCTCTTCATGATCATGTGACCTGTGCTTCACTAAAACACCAAGAAAGTGCCTTGGATGTTGTTGTTTTTTGGCATTATTGTGCACGCTCAGCCAAGAGAGCACCTCAGTGAAACAACAGTGGCAGTAACCTCACAGGGAGAATCTCCGATCGCTTAACATTTATTGTCACCAGTGGGCAAATGATGGGTGCCAGGTCAGAATTGTTTTCTGGTCTATCACAGTTTCAGTTGTTGTTCAGTTGTTTATTTATAACACAGGTCATGCATGCAAGGTGAAAGCCATCTCCTCATCTATATCTTTTTCTGTATCTTGGTGACTGTTAACTTATGAATACAAAAAGATCATTTTATTTTACATAAGTGTTAAAACTTGGCATAAAGACAGCCATAGACTGGAATGCAACTGTATTATCAGCAGGGATTTTATTAATCATTAATGAAAATAAAAGGATGCAGTGTTTCCACTGCCAACAGAAAACTTACTTTTGAAACAACTTGTGTAATGTCAGGGCTTCTTAGCACTTATGAACTTGTCTTGGCCAAATGAAGAGCAAATGTGCTGGCAAGTTCAGCTCTTTTGTTGGGCGACATGGAAAACTACATTTCCAGAAGGGAGATTAGAGGGCTTGAGTTTGGAGCTGTGTGCTCATCAGACTGTAAGAAGCATTAATGCCAAGGTACATTGCCATCTGATGCTCATGTGTCTGTAGCCACAGAAATTGTAAGCCAAAGATTAGTTCCCTAAACTGTTAAACATAACCAATGTCTTGGTATCTTTTTTTTATACTGTATTTATTGTTTTGTTCTTTATAAGATCCAAATAGCTCTGAGTAATGCCCAGTAGCAGGGCTGACCTTCGCTCACAGTTTCAGTCTTATTTTAAAGCTGCCTAAAATGGCCAGTGTAATGCCCCTGCTGACCCTGCTGTAACACACATATACACACACACACACACACACACACACACACACACACACACACACACACACACACACACACACACACACACACACACACACACACACACACACACACACACACACACACACACACACACACACACACACACACACAGTTTTCTCAGCATGTTTCAGGTCAGCCCTGCCCCAGACATTGTTGAAGCCAGCTAAGAAATACTGCAGGCAGTGACTGACGTTGCCCCCTTTTTCTTCCCCAGCCAGATTTATTTCTCTCCTCATCTCATCTTGTTCCATCTGCTGTCTTTTCTGCTGAATTTACCATCCCCCTCCTTCTCCCCCCTCGACTTGGACATAGCTTTCTCTTCTCCAGCAGGAGCTGAATCGCACTCATTCCTTCTCTCTCTCTCTCTCTCTCTCTCTCTCTCTCTCTCTCTCTCTCTCTCTCTCTCTGCCTTCACACATGCATTGATTACGTGAAACATCAGTTCATGGTACAAAAAGCCATCTTACTCTCAAATCGTTTATGTGGAAATGAAAATGCATCTATAGTCGGGACTCAATACCCACGTAAACTCTCTGTGAATTAATAGCCTACAGCTTTTTCATCAGCGGCATCGTCAACAAAAGGACATGACACGTTTTATAGTCTGCCTGACATAAACCAATACGTCTTTTTATTCATGCAGATAACAAACTGCATTAAAATGCGCCTGATACAGACTGAATGAATGAATGAGGAAATGAATTTCTCTGAGAGGGAGGAGAATGAGAGAAACTCGAGGTTTCTTGAAGAAAACCTGCTCCCGACCAGGTTAGGTTCACAGGCTCAGTTACCATAGTAACTGATTCCGAGGTTAAGTTACCTCTCTTTCTGAAACGGAAAACTCAGTTTCCCTCATCTCAGGGTTAACCAACTCAGAGTTTTCACTAAACCTGCTTTCTGGAACGGGCCTATGATGTGTTCTGTACATTTTTTTTCTGTTTGTTGTCTAATTGTGCATTCATATGTTCTCTTCCTGTCTTTAGCCAATGAAGGCCCCAGACATCTTTCTTCTTTCCCTGGGATGGAGCTCCCAAGTATGATCATAACGCTTGAATCCATTTGTGCTTCCATTTTTGCATCTTTTTGCTTGAAAAATTTTGAGTTGTGGGTTCAGAAACTGCTTGATTTTCTTTTGTTTCAATTCTAGTTTCTTGGCTTCCTTTTTAACCCTGAAATCTGTAACCATTTAATAAGTTTTTAGTTTTTGCACAGATGCCTCGTGATGGATTTGGGAACGGACCTTAGAACGTGTCTTGCTGTTGTTTGGAAGATGTTTTTTGACACGGTCGGGGCCTCAGTGTGGGGGGGTCCTACAAGTCAGATGTGTTGGGTTTGAGACCGGGATCGATTATTACTTGAAATACCTTCAAGTACTTGAGAAATTTTGAATATGCCTGTCGGAGTTGAGTGACTTCAATTTGGGGGCTATACTTGAGCTCCAAGATAACTTGGCATGTTTGTAACATCAATATTGTAATTTGTTAGAAATAGTGTTTGATTAGATTACAACTAATGATCGATCTTGGTACGTGGTTCCAAAAAAGGCTCTGCTCTACACCCACTTGTTCATATACCCACTATACCAAAAGCGTCCCCATGTAATTGCACCATGTAAACCCATTTTAAGTCTTGATTTGGATTTAGCATAAATTTCTCCCACAGCTAACTCAACAGTTTAAAATGGCCTGACATTATTGAACTGGTGCTGTGGTAGCTGGAAGCTTTCTGGGGTAGAGCTTTTCTTGCATGATGTTCAAAACCAAATCCCTTCTCCCCAAATCTCCCTTAATGATTTCTCACTTCAAGAATTCCATTCACTTTTATTTGTAGTGTCAAATCATAACAAATGTTATCTAAGGACGCTTTACAGAGTAGTTCTAGACAACACTCCCAACATTCTTTCATCTGTGTCTTTCAGTGATGATGGCGAAGGAGAAGCCACCCATCACAGTTGTTGGAGATGTAGGAGGCAGAATCGCCATTATTGTTGTAAGACCTCAAACTTTTATGTGATTTACTTAAAGCAATTTAGGAATCATTCTCACAAAACCTCTGCATTAGAAAAATGCAGTCTGAGAAAATGTTTTAATGTTTAGGTAATCCTATGTCATACTGTAGAAAGTGGGGGTATCAAGTATTAAGGCTAATTTGTGTGACAGATTATTTTCCATTTGGCATTTGTTAGTTATTATACAGATCTTGTGGGGTTCAGTGAGTTTATTGCTTCTGCTTCATTTCTGATAAGGTGGAGATTACCACAACATATCACAGCAAGGCCAAGGACTGTATTTCTGGAGATTTTTGTGATTTTTGTGATGCTACAGCTGTAACGTCAGTACAGCCATGAAAGCGGCAAACAAACTAACGGGATCAACAAAGATAAATTCTACCCGACCTAAAAAAAACGGCATGTTTCTAACAGTTGCGTGACCAGAGACCAGAGATGCCACTTTCCAAAAAACCTCAGAAATGTCAGATTTTCATTATTTACACCGTGACGTGTTGCCCCAGAAAGTACAAACCTAAATGACGACATTCAGTTTTCCAGTAATCCAAATATATGTATCCTTTGTCCTTGTGTGATGCCTAACCCTGTTGCCATTTTCTCAGGATGATATTATAGATGATGTGGAGGACTTTGTTGCAGCAGCAGAAATCCTGAAGGAGAGAGGAGCCTACAAGATCTACATCATGGCTACACATGGCCTGCTGTCTGCAGATGCACCAAGACTAATAGAGGAGTCTGCTATCGATGAGGTAAAATCAATATGTGGATCTTGTCACTAATGTTAAAGGTCCAATATGTAATATATTTACTGTAATACATCCAAAAATGACCCTAATGTGTCATCAGATATTAAGGAAGTTGAAATACCATCTTTTCTGACAACAATGCTAATGCCAGTATTTTCTCCTTGAAATTTCCGTTCCGTGACAAAATTTCTGTTTTGGCCTGTGTGTTGTTATCAACTGCCCAGTTTGACAGCCAGGCCGGGTTGCCAGATATAGCTGTAAAAACGCAAACCCAGGGCGCTACAGCTGTAACGTCAGTACAGCCATGAAATCGGCAAACAAACTAACGGGATCAACAAAGATAAATTCTACCCGACCTAAAAAAAACGGCATGTTTCTAACAGTTGCGTGACCAGAGACCAGAGATGTTACAAACCCCGGGTAAATATTGGAGATGTATTTGAAAGATGGAGACAGCTTAAAGCCCAAAAAGACGGGGAGTTGGCTAATTTCCTCCTGAACATGTAAGCATTAGCTTCAGGCTAATTTATCATGGCTACAAGGGATGGGCATTTTATGTAATTTCAACATTTGTGTACTCCCATTGAATTGTATAGCTAGAGTACCTGAGTTGGTTACTTGCAAAAACAAATTGAGACACAGCCAGTAAAGTGATCCCAATCGGTCCTGGCTAACACCGCCATGCTAACCCTGCTAACATTACCGGAGGACCAGGCAGGCCACGGCTCTTTATAACGTGTAACGTTAGCCTGTTCAGCGGCCATAGCCGACAATGGTGAGTTATTTTAAGCCAAGAGAGGGAGGCTGTAAATCGGGAAGAGAGGACCGTGAGTTTGCAGTGTGTTTAGCGATTGTTGCTGTAATTGTAAGCCGATAAAGTGTGTTCAGTCGGGTGGAGAGGACGGCAAGGTAGTGCTATTTTTAGAGGTTCCTACCGTAATTCTAAGCTGAGGAAGTGTGTCTGTCCGTCAGGTGGAGAGGACGGCAAGGTTGTTGTGTTTTTAGTGGTTACTACAGTAATTCTAAGCCAAAAAAGTGTGTCTGTCAGTTGGGTACAGAGCTCCGCGTGAGGCTTTTATGACTGTCAATATAGCCAGCATCTAATGTTAGCTACTCCACTGTGCAGTGAAGTAATGTCTGTCTATGTGAAACAAGCATCTAGCAACATTGTTGTGGCTGCTGCGGTCTCAGCCTGGCAACCTTTTTGAACTTTGAGTCTGAGTAGGACCAGGGGCGGGGAGACGACTAACCCCAGTATTTTGAATTTGTACTCTAGTAAGTATTTTAAACATTAGCTGTCAGTATTACATATTGCACCTTTTTAACATTCAAAGGTGCATTACAAATGTATGTCAAATATGGGATAATTTTAACTTTTTAACTACATTCAATAAACTGATCTAATTCATTCATTCCTAAAAAAATAAATAAGAAAACTTAGATAATCACTCCTGCAAATACCTTTCACTACACTACTTGTATTGATTTATCTGTCTGAAGCAAATAATTGTGGGGTTTTCGCTCCATATTTATTTATGCTCAATCCGTAAAACTTTATGCATGTCCTTCATGGTTATCTAGTGCTTTGATTAATGTCTCGGGCTCAAAAAAACATTACTCAAAACACAAACCTGATGACAGCCTTGAACCTTCCCAGCGTGCTATCCTGTTTACTTATGCCTTGACCTTTTGTCTGTGTTGGTTTATGGGACTTTTCACCCCTAATTTCAGCCTCTCATTCACTGTATTGGCAACATGTGTAACTGTGAGGAATGGCTTTGAATTCTGGGGAATCCTATGTCATGAGAGTGAGGTCTTGACATTAAATAAATATATAACCTCGTTGGGGGTTTGATTATATGCAGAGCTATATGTTAATATCATTTCCATGTGCCATTTGTAATGCATCGATTATTGCCAGGTTACGTACCACCTTCAGCAGACCAACCAATCAAATGCTCATGTTTAGAGTTAGAAAGTTCAGGAGAAGCCCCATAGTGCTACCTGAGAATCTAAACTCAGGGCAGCAGTCCCTATAGTCATGGAAACAGGCTGAAACAAATTCTCTAAGGCTGTCGTATTGCACCTCCAGGTGGTGGTGACCAACACTGTACCTCATGAGGTCCAGAAGCTGCAGTGTCCAAAAATCAAAACTGTGGATGTCAGTATGATCCTGGCTGAGGCCATCCGGCGCACCCACAACGGAGAGTCCATGGCCTATCTGTTCCGTAACATCGCTTTGGATGACTGAGGCAACACACACTTGCATTTACATTCCTGCACGCACACACACACACACACACACCGACGACTATGAATCAAGATTGAACATGTTTCTGCTTTAACCTGTTGTTTCTGTTTGTTTTGGCTGTATTTACTGTATGTGAGATAAAAAGCAACTCAAACTCTGCTTTATTCTTCTGATATGTTACACAGTGGGACTTTACAAACAATACAAACAGTTTCACTTCACTAATGTATGCTTCCTACCATCTGAAAACATAAATACCACGACATAATGTAACATGTGCATCCTCTCAGTATGCCACAGAATTTGGCAAATAAAACAGTTCTTGGGGGAGTGAAATTCTGTGTTTTTTTTTGTTTTTTTTTGTTTTTTTTACATCAGATGTAAAGTGACAAATGCTTGGATATACATGAATAACTGGATGAATGTAGCACAGTACCACATGTGCCATTCGTACATTCATGGTTTGCATTTTGCATTGTAAGTGAAAAGACATTTCTGGAACTGCCAGAAATGTACAGTACAGTGGCTTCACACCTAAAGCTAAGCTTTCAGTCACAGTTTCAGTCACAGCTGAGGCGGCTTGCTTTATGAAGCATGGAAATGCATGAAATGTCAAACTGCAGTGTTCAGCTACAGTTAGATGAAAATGTTCATCATTAAGCTTTTGCCAAAGAGCTCTGCATTCCATCAGGTGTTTTGTCATTTTACGATTGCAGTATATTATACAGTACAGCATAGTGGTGGGGAAAAAACGATTCATGATTTTATCGGGATTTCTTTTTTAAATAGATTTTTTTTTTCCTAGAATCAATATTTTTTTATATTTTTTAACCAATGATTTACCTAAATATTTTCTGTTCATACGGTGCCGTCGAGGGCAACTACATCATATCCGTTTCCAGCAAAACGGACTGAAAGCAAAAAATGCAGAACATACATGTTATTTACAATGAAATAAACATGTTTTGTGCATTGTTTTTAGAAAACAATATTTAGAAATGTCTCATGACTGTCTCTACAAGTGTATTATTCAACTTTTGTTTTTGTTAAAGAAGGAAAAGAAAATCGTAATACTCAATGCTTTCGCAATACTTCTAGAATTGCAATAAATAAAAATCGCAATACAAATCGAATCGGCACCCATGCATCGTGAAAGAATGGAATCGGGACAAAAGCATATTGTCCCAGCCCTAGCACAGCACTTATCAGGAAATACAGTACGGTGTGGTAAGTTCCAGGATTTCATAGTAGCAATGTGCCTTGATTCATTTTTTTTTTTAAATAAATCCTGCTGCATGGTGTGTGTGATGTATGTCTGACACAAAAGGCATATGAACCTTTTGTGTCTTTAAATAATTAGATGGTATATGAAATTTAAATTTGTTCTACCACTGTGGGTGTACAGTATATGATCACTATTGATTTACATTTAACTGATATTTGGGGTGATAATAGTTTCTAATTGTAACTGACTGAAAAAGAATTAATTTGCAAATATATTTATTCCTTCATTTTATTCATGATTTGAACATGTGACTAATATACAAGTCTGTCTCACACATTGACATATGGCCCATAAATGCTCAGACTAAAAATGGCATGTGACACATTAGACAGTTATATTTACATTTCTGCAGAGGCAGAAAACACGCCTTACTACTTAGTTTATATGCAAGCAACACAAAAACAGCTGACATTTCATCACACACTCTATGTATTAATCTTGCTGTGTTCTGCCCAGGACCCTGAACTTGTTCTAAACGCCTCAGAGTTGCTTTCATCTGCTGAGGAGCTTTGACCAAGTCCAGGGGCGAAGGCATCTCAGTAAATGAGTACTGACTGTATGAATGGCTTTCCTCGCTGCAGCTAAAATTGGACCATTGGATGCTAATAAAATTAATACTAAAGTACAAGTAGTGTACGTAAAATTACTGTCCAGAAATCCCCAAATATCCATCCCAGACGTAAATAAAAGTAGATCTCTGCGTTATGAGATGACAAATCCACACACCTGCCTGACTGTGAAGCTTCTAGGCCTCCTTCCCTTCGCAAATGAACATGAGCCGAGTGCGGAAGAATGTTTAAATGTGGACTGAAAGAGGAACTGCTCGCAAACGTTAACCCGGCCACTTCCTCAAATTAAAACAGGAAACTTTGTTCAGTCTAATCTGATGGAGGGGGAGGGGGGTGGTGGTGCTTGGACCTAAGCACTTAAACTGTCTTCACTGGTTGCAGGTTGCATTTAGGGGAACCATGCACAGCTATTTCAGGAACTGCACCATGATCCATTTTGTCAACCGGTTAAAGTGCTGCTGAACTGTTCAGTATTTAAATGTTGTGATGCTCAAGGATTTGTTTTTCTTTACTTTGACTGCTGTCCTTTCAGGCCTGGAGCCAGTTAGCAGAGTTTGCACGGCCTCCTTAATTGGGATGTCACACTTGCTTTCATCTGAAGTTAAAGTGTTGTAAAAATGACATTATCTGGGCTGTTTCAGTCATTTACTGTAAGCTAAAGTGTGCTTTATGGTTCAGAAAAACGGCTCTTATAGACCTTAGACTTCAACAGTTTGTGTACACACTGTCAGACAATCCAATCTTTCCAGACTGATGATGGACATTAACATCAGCGCACATTTCTTTGTTATCCGAACACTGATGGAACTAATGAGGTTATGCAGTGAAGTCTGTGTCTAGGTATTTGGATATTAAAGTTAAGAACCAAAGCATTTAAAACCTGAGCTGTTACTAGTTTCACTGAATGTAATGTCTGTTTTTCACCAACAGATGGTGAGGGAGATCTTATAATATATGCAGACAGTTGATACATGTAGAGCTCAAACTCTTGATTTCAGTCCACTTTTCACATTAATTTACTACTTGAGTCACTTATTTCAATAACATGAATACCAACAAAAACTAGACAAACATAGGGAATAATTTTCTGGCATTTTGTTACATTTTAAGACTGAATGAAACGGAGCAGTAGTTGTAAAAGCAGAAAGTTTCAAACTATGTAAATTTGATCAGATAACAGTCAAAATTGACAGCAGTCCTACAATACAGTACTATATACTGTGCTTAAAATGGCATATTTTCAACATGTTCCATTACCTTATGGTGCTTTATCTATGTTCTGCCATTTATTGTTATATATTGTCATTCATTGGTTACCATGCACAGCAGTTGGATTCCCGTGAAATCACGAGATCACGCACAAATCTCGCTGGATCGCTTATCACACAAAAATTCATCTTGTCAGACTTAAAGTACTGCGTTTGTGTCCATAACAGCACCAGACCATACCAATCAGCAAGGAGCTACTGGCAGCTACGGGCGGGCTTTAGGTGTGTATAGTCTCGCATTGCCAGACCTCCCTCCACAGCGCTGCGGAGGAAGGTCTGGCTAGTCCACACAGCATTCCGGGATGGGAGAAAAACTGGTTTATTGGCATTTCTTTAAACCAGTCACAATCGTCACGGGGGATGCTAAGCGCCGGACGAAGCAACGGTGCCACTGCAAAATAGCCTCGGGAAGGAACTTGTTTTGGAGAAATGTGTACGTTCAAAACTTGTTTTAGCCGTGCAACAGAAAACTTGCGTTCGACAGATTGTCTAGCTAGCTGTCTGGATTTACCTTTCAGAGATCTGAGGAGCAGTTAACCATAGTCCTCATGAATCGACCGGAGTTTAAAATTCCAATACAAAGAAAGCGGAAGGTAATGGACATCCGGCCAAAAAGAAGGGCATCTGACAGAATTTCCAGCGGCACCAGAGCAATCCCGGAACAGTGTGGATATAGACTAAGATGTGTGTAACAGCTGCGAGTCTTCGTTCGAAACAACAATGGCAGACGTGATAGACAGATAGTTCATCCAATCACCTGCCACGTATTTTTTGAAAGTGTCTGCCCTTTTCCAAACAGTTTCCAATGGCGGCTTGTCAGATGGATCTGTGTTAACAAGCCATCTGTCTCGTCAGGTTAACTCATTGGTTCAATGACACGATTTCCTTAAAGAAATTGTTTAAATGTTAATGTAATTAATGATTGATTTATCATTTACTGTTAATAACTTACCTGCTTAATTAATAAAAAGTGAACTTGCCTCTCAGCAAATATTACATAATTTATACACCTATTAACAATTTCACTCATCAAGCTTCACTTTTTTGTGCATATATTTTTATTACACATTTAGATCCACAATCCACGTACGTTTGTTAAACAGCAAAATGATAAAAAACCAAGTAAATAAAATAAAAAATCATATTCATAAAAAAACAACCTTAAAACATAATTTTGAAAAGTCATTTGAAAATGAAAAGTGCATCGACCGTTAACATTTGCATATCACAACTTTTTTTAGACAATTGATAGTATGCTCAATGGCAAATTGGAATTGAATTAAAAAAATGCAAACATGATGTGCTACATACACTGAATTATTACATTTAAACAATTTACATGAGACATAACTTTTGCACGTACCACAAATATGCACACTTCCCCTTAGTAAACAATCTGTTAACAGTCCAAATCTTGATGTAAGTGAACATTTTGATTTATAATCCAAAAGGTATACATTGATCTAAACACCAGCATCATGTCACCAAATAAGCAGCAATAACATTACATTGAGTAAACAATTGAGTAATTAATGTAGCTTCCTTATGTCCAATGGCAGTCTGTTCAAGTTAAATCTCAATACCTTTCACCTCTTCAGTTTCTTTTTCTTTCAGTTCAACCCTGAAGTGACTTTACTGGTTCAGAATCACTTATCTCAGCCACTGACTGAAGTCCAAGCTTTTCTCTTTATTCTTTCTCCGACCAGCAGCATTGAGTGCTCTCATCTCTTGTCCCTTCATGAAACAAAACAACACTTCTCCTCTGTCTATCATTACGACAGAATACAGCTGTTGGTCTTGTTCATAGGTGGTCGGAAGTTAATGTCTTTTGGAAAGGTCTCCCTGCGTCTACGCAGCGCGGGGCTGAGGCGGCTGGGAAGGTTTGCCTGCTGCAGGATCATTTTAAACACCTCCACCACGTTGACGTTCTCCTTCGCCGATGCTTCCAGGTAACTGTTGTTCCAATCCAGCTCCACGGTTGACAGCACGTCCTTGTTGGACACCAGACGCTCCTGCACCCGGTCCACCTTGTTTCCCACCACCACAAGTGGTGTGTACTTGTCCTCCTTGATCTCCAGAATCTCATCTCGGAGGCTCTTGACAGCCTCCAGTGACTCAGGGTCATCCACAGCATACACCAGCGCGAAGATGTCGCTGTTTTGGATGGAGAGCTTCCGCATGGCCGGGAAAGAGTAGCTGCCACTGGTGTCCAGGATCTCTACTGTGATCTTGACCCCATCGATGTCATACTCTTTGATGTGCAGCTCTTCCACTGTGCGCCGGTGTTTGGGCTCAAATGTGTCTTGGAGGAAACGTTGGATCAGGGCTGTCTTGCCCACTCCTGCTGCCCCCAGAAAGACTAGACGCACCAGGGTCTTCTCCTTCACCTCCAGAGACATGCTGCTTTTTGCGGAGGAGGTTTTTGTTACCAAAATGGGTAGAGAAAATGTCCCAAAAACTGTCTCAGATTACTCACTTTCTCTCAATGGTTGCTGCTTTAAAACTGACACCGCAAATGTCAACACCTGTCATTAACTTCAACCTTTCTAAGTAAATCTCCCCTTTTCTTAGGTCTCTTGAGCTTCTTTCCTTGCTTTGTTTAACCTGCCAGGTTTGTTAAGCTGGCAGTGGCTCTCTGTCAAAGCTCCTCAAGATTTGCTTATTGGATGCTCCTCTGTGTCTGATCACACACACTGCCTTTTATGCCTGTTTTGGTGAGAGAGCCTCCATGCCCTCCTGCAGCTGCAACCAATCAGCAGAAGGCAGCCTGTTGAAGTGTAACATCCAGGCAACCAATGATGGCAGAGTATGTAAATCTGTGTATGCTGAGAAAGTAGGTGCTATCTGAAAGTGAATAAATGACAAGCAGAGCATGGAAAGCAAGTATAAAGACACTGAGACAAACATTTTTCATTAAATAAATCATGAATATATTGGTTTATTATAATGTTTCATCAAATATTTCTAAAATAATGTTTATATTTATATAGTCACTGCACAATAGGAGACAATTCTAGCACTTGGCTTTATACTGTCTCAATGTTGGTCAAAAGGGAGAAAAGTTTACATAGCACATTTCAACAACATGGCAATTCCACATGGTCCTTATGCTTCACATAAGACATTAAAAGGATTAAAATAGAAGATAAAAATAAGCTGAAATTGAATCAAACAGAATAAACTGAAATAAAAAAATCACAGTACAAGATATGATGGAGAGTCCCATATATCTGGTTTAATAAAAGACAGTGGCAAACAGAAAAGTTCTAAACCTTGATTTAAAACAACCGATTTCTGGGAGTTTGTTCCAGATGTGTGGTGCATAAAAACGGAATACTGCTTCTCCATGTTTTGTCTCAGACAAAAACATGTAAAAGGTTCTGATGGTAAACAGAGTGGCAAATCAAAAATGTGTTCATAAACGAATACCATTTTAAAACGAAAAATTGATACACAGAAGTGGGTGTAAAGATTTAAGACGTCGAGTGATATGCCCCACGTTCTTGGTCTTAGTGAAACTAGCAGCAGCTACAGCTCAATTCTGAATAAATTAAATATACCTTTGCAAGAACGTATCCCTCCTTAAGCTGATGACATTTTACTTAGGCAAATTCTAGAGGCAACAGCTTTATGGATCAGTTCAGTCACACATGGCAATGCATGACTGAATCACCTTCAGCTGTCCTTGGTGTCCAATTAGATGTGATGGATCGCCTGTAGCTGTCTAAGAACGGAATCCTGCCTGCCTCCCGTTTGTCAGAGTTTGTCATAGAAGAGTGAGCCTGACTCGTGAACCTCCTAAATGTCCCCTGAGTCTCCACAGACTGTGACTCTCCCTGCCTTGTTAGGCTAAGCAACCGCATGGAATCACAATGAGTTCTCCTCCACCGTCCCACCAACATACACTTTTAATTTGCACTCATACGCGGTCTCCCCAGGGTGCTTCTGTACCTGGTGGGCAGTGGAGCAGAGCTAAGCACTGTGGGAATATTAGCTATGGACTCTCCTGGCCTGATGCACAGTGTGAGGAACACTTAATGGCTGCAGTCACTGCTGGGAAATTTAAAGCAGGGTTTCTGAACTGATGACAGTTCTAGTCACATTGTCCTGACAGTTAAGTGGTAAAGACATACGTACATATTCTTGCCTCAAGGCTCCAAAATGTTAAATGACAGTATATCCATTTTGGTGACTTCTCAAAAAGCAGAGATAAACATTTCTTCACTAATAATAGCCTCAGTAGTTGAAAATGCATTACAGTGTATGTCTTTGTGGGACTCTAGGGGTGGGTCAAAGTAACTACTCGACAGTGCATCTACTCAGGTGTTTTCATTTTATGCTACTTTATGCTTGTACTCAACTAGTCAGAGGATATATTGTAGTTGTTGCATTTATCTGAAATACTGTATATAATTACTGGTTACTTTGCAGATTATTATTATTATTATTTAAAATATTATGCATTGTGATATGTTAAAGCAACATTGCGTAACACTGGTATTTTTTTTGCCGCCCCTGCAGTTTCAGAATGTAATTCACTTCTACGTACATTTGTTATGATTACATTACTTATGATCAAAAACTATTGGGTCTTTTGCTAACACAGCCAAACATCAAGCAAGTGCAACAACACAATATATAGCAAGCCAGCTAATATTCCTCAGTAGTCCAACAGCAAGATGGCCAGCTCGCCGTTTGTCTTGCAGCCTTTTTATTTGGCGAAGCTCTCGCCAACGACTAAAAGCCAAGTTTCCAATTTGGTAGAAAATTGTGTGTTCAGGGCATTTAAGTACATTTAGCTGATCATACATACTTTTACCTAAGTAACATTTAGGCTTTTACTAAAGAAGTCATTTTTTGTTGCGCTGTTGACATTACTGAGTGCTTAAAAATATGTCTTTATTGTGATTATCAACTCCCACTAAATGTGCCTCATTGTGCCATTTTGTCTCTGCCATTTTTCTTGAATTTCTATTTGCGGTCACGTTGCCCTGTGGCGATGATTCACAGATGGCATTGCCTGTTTGACTAGACAGGTGTTGAGCTCTGACGTGTGCTCAGACACTTTAAGAATGTCATGGCGTGCAGTATCTTTTACAGCAAAATATCTTTAATTACAGGCTGTATTTCTTTCTGGACAAAGCCTTCCATAAATTGTGTTGTTTAATAAAGGAATATCTCCATATACTATATCCTCCCATCATTGATCTGCTCAGCTTTGTTCACCTGTTCAATTTTCAATGTCTGTTACTTAACCTGTGTTGTGACTCTGGCACTGAATGTGCCATTGTGTGTGCTTTTTTATGCACATGCAACCCGGCTCAATCAGTTTTTTTTCTTTGTTAGTGTTTGGTTGCTAGTGTTTCCTCTTCCAGTCTATTCACACAAATCACAAATCACACGATGAATTTTATTTTGCTGTCGTTTTAACAACCTTCTAACAACCTCAAGTTTCTCTGATCTGATTTTCTCATACACTAGTCCCAGAGCTGTCTTTCAATCAGAGAAAGTTCATTATTGTTATCTTTCTGTGTGTCTTTATTTGACGTAGATTTCCTTGTGGCTATGAGGAATGGTCCTGGCTCTGTACATTGATGGAAAGTGGACTGTGTCTTGGCTCCCTGGCCTGATTGTTTGCATCCACAATCTTGTGGGAGAACATGTGCTCTGCACTGTCGTCCTGTCAAGATGATGGTGTTGAAATCTGACATGCCAAATAAAAATGTTGCCCTAGGTGTGACTTAACCTTCACATATCTTACAAGGGGTGGAGGACTGTTAATGTTTTGATGCGGATACAATGGGAACAGTGTAATATAGGGTAATGAAACCATAAAGGTCCACCGTATTCTTTAAGTAAATCTGCACAAACAGCCTCCACACTGTTATAGAGGGTTTAATCCTACACACAGTCATGCCTTGTCCTTACTGCGCTGGCAGTTAATGTAGCCCAGTCACTGCCCTGTTTCCTACAAGCTGTTGTGCAGTAACTACTAGCTTGATGCGCACACTCTCTGGTAGTCATTGTACAATATTACAGCACAATTTATGCTTATGTAATAACCCCAGGCTTTACCTTTTGGGATTGGCAATCTGGTGACTCTGTATTGCTGAGCAAATATGACTGACGTGGTAGAAGTTTGTATTGGCAAACATTCCCAATACACTTATTGGTGCTGAGTAGATGTTAAAATGACGGCTTACGCCAACAGTTAAATCCAGTGTGAAAATTGCACTGAAATGAAACCTATTAATAACATGGATTAACCGACATCCACCGATGATCATTTCTTATTGGGAAAGTTCTGCACTTGTTTAGACAAACTTTGAACATGGACTCTTCCTGCCCATCATAAACTGAATCACAGGTTATCAGAGCTAAAGCTACAATAGTGCAATTCATGCATATCATGACAGCCTTCTGTCGCCACTGTAAAATCTTTGTCTGCAACATTGTGTTGATATGGTGCTTGGGCATATTCCAAATGGCCTTCCGGTCTGCCAGTGTTGGTTCATAGTCTCATCTTGTTGAAGCAAATTGAGTTGTACATGTATAGTAGGTGAGTAAATACTCAGTAGTAAATGGTAATGGGAGAAATGATACCGTCTTTATGGTTGTAAAAGTTGTCTTTTGTGCCCTGGACATATATTTCATGCCTTCCTTAAGTAGAAACTAATCGTAAATTCTTCTTATTTTTTTTTGTCACATTTTGGAAGAGAAATGCGTCATTTCAAAAGTAAAGTAATAAGCCCAAGTAGCTGATAAAACAAACATATTTGCGAACGAAGCTTGAAGCCTGTTAACTCACTGTAGTGCAATTCTTATTGATGGACTGACAGGATGTCTGCCAGATTATTATGTCAACAGTCAAATCACTTGTCCGACTAGGCAACCACTATCAGTGCCCCCGTATCTTTGTCAGTGCACAGATAGATGTGCACTGATGATGGTTACCAAACACAAGGCCCAAACACAATTTCCCATCTTGTCTCATTACTGTCAAATACATCACTGCCAATTATGTGACAATGTTATGTGCTCTATTTACTTATACCTATCTTTATACTTTAATGTGGCTAATGTTAACTAGACAAATGATGATGTAATGAGATGTGTATGACCCACTTTCCTTTGTGGACTACAGTATTACAGTATTTGTTCAATGAGCCTGATTTTATGGATAAGTACGGTGATAGTTTATATTTTTCTTATTGTCTAAAAATCCCATCAAAAGACCAAAACAGCACTGAATGTATCTTCCTAACAAGTAGTGCCTGTGTATCTCAACCTTGATGTAGTTTATTAAGGGGTTACTAAAGACACCTCAATGAGCCACACTCTTACACCGGGTGACATGTTTCATTCTTTTTGACCTACCACTGTAGTTTATTTGGAGTTAATCCCACAAAAACCTTCCTGCTGTCGTAAATACTCAGAGCCCCAAATGTGTAATAATCTTCAGCTGAAAATAGTCCCCAACTACTGCAGTATTTACTCCTGTTTGTTTGCTAAAAACCACAGTGCCCAGCTGTTATAGCAAATTGCTTAACCTTTTTAAAAATGAAACTGTACATTTAAGACCAGGTTTTAAAGATTTACATCTTCAATAGGAACTATTGGGAATGGGGCTGAGGGCTAAATACAGGGTTTTGTTTGTGTTAACAGAATTTAGTTTAGAATTTAGTGTTACTGATATTCTACCCTCAGCAGTTTATAAGCTGCCTACTAACTGAAATATTCCAGAAGCTAAGCCACTGAAACTTAATTTTACCTCAAGTCTAACACCATTCATGTTTGCCCCTTCTGCCTTTTCCTTCCTTGTGTGAAGTATATTCAAGATACGCAACAGAAAATTGTCAAAAAAAAAGTGGAATAGAAGGCTCTTTCTATTCTTGTTCATCATTATGTCCTGCAGGTTGCACTGATGCTATCTTTCTGTCTATTAAAAGCCTCCATTTTTTCCTGTTTTTTATCCGCATTGTGATTCAGGGCAGCAAAGCACAATATCACTTCTGGATTAAGTTCCAATGTACTCTGACTATTCCTCTCCTCTTACTTGAAAAGATTACAGTTGTTTCCTGAGGCCATGCACACTTCTTCTTCAGCCTCAGTTGCTTTGTAATATATTTTGGACATTCAAACTCTGGGCTAAAATTGTTTTCTCCAGTGGGCATCTGTCATAATGTTCATGAGGATTTTGATCATCACGTAGGTTTTTTCAGAACACAGTAATCCTGCATCTGCAGGATGCAGAGATACTTCTTGAATAGTATCTCAGCAGAAGGGCTAAAGGGGCTGACAACAACCAGGGAGTTTTACAACATCCCAAACATCCCTCTGCCCTGCGAATATGTAGGCTAACTCTCCACACTACACATACACTGTATCTTGGGTGTAATAACAGAACCAATCAAAATCTCCAAATGAATGTGTATGAATTATGTATACTGGTGTTGAATGTGAGCTGCATATGTGGTTTTACAGTACAGTAAGCCGCTATGCCTGGACTGGAGGCTCATGACTCATAGGCATTATGTTAATGCCTGGATTTCACACGCTACTACTTCAGATTACTGATTCTCGGTGAAACATGTTCAGGTGATAAATAGATGTAGATCATGGTTAAGGATGGGGGTTATTCAAACCATCTATAACTCCCATAAGTGATGGTTCTGGAATATTTGTGTTAATTTGAGAATTGTCAAAACAATTGTTAGGGGGACTGAGTATTAACATCTTAATTGAATTAAGAATGACTCATTAGTCAAGTGAGTAATGGCTAATTTGGACGTCACTAATAAGAAACATTTCTTTAGTGAGTAAATTATTTTAATACTTGGCAGGGTAAATGGGGTTTTGACAGAACAGTGCATCTGCATGTGTTCATAACTAAGCAATTCCCACCCCACGTAAGGGTAAAATAGGATTATTGCACATTTGTGGTGAAACACTCCTTTGATGATGTTCATGCAAATAATGACCTTATTTATCCAGAAAGTCATCGTTCTTACTTGTAACGTTTGTAGAAGGGTCAGATGGGGTTACAAACGTCTCCACAATCACACGACTCACAACTATTTGCTGCAACTGCTGTCAGGTCCTGTTACTACTGTGAGCTTCCTGTTAAATGAAGCCATGTAGAAATTCAGTAAAACGACTCATTATCAGTCAAACCACATTAGCATGTCTCATAAATAGCTCAGATAGTGGCCCGTAACCAAATGTTTAAGTATGCGTTATGTCTCATCTTCATTTAAAATGTGGACACACTGAATGAAGAGTCAACAGGAAGTAAGCGAGCAAAAACCACTCAAGCAGGCAGCTCAACTCCATGACTCACTTCCAAAAGTGTGGATTAATGTATCCTGCTGTAAAACATTACTGTAAATTCTGGGGGTTTGAAGTTAGATTAGCTGCTCTAGGGTACATTAGATGCTATTAGACTACCAAGTCTCTGACTGAACTGTCAGGTTGAATTGCATTGTGGATAATGTAGGCTCCAGGTTTTGACAAGGAAGAAGAATGTGTGGAATAAAAAAGATGATATATCTGGTTCTTCTGCATCGATTTTCAACAAGCAGGAGTGCATTTATAGGAGTGCAATGCTAAAGCATGTGCCAATTTCTGACCTAAATAATTTCCTATTATTATCTCAAAAATGGATGAAAAGCTTTTGGATTGCATTATCTTTTTACAACCCAGTCTCACGACCATGAAATGGTCACGTTATTGAATCTATTGATTCGTGTACACGGACACGTTTTTGTTTTTTTTCGTGGTGGTGAGCACGAATTTGAATCTAATGTATTTCAATGGGAAGTATATTTTGTGATCACAGCACGACTACGGTAGCGAGTAGCATGAAAAACCGTGGTGGATGGGTCAAACAACACAGGACTTTCACCCCAGAGACCGGGGATCCTGTCCCGCGTGTGACGATTCATTTCCCCGTTGTTCTTTTCCTAAACCCAACCGTCCCATTGTTGTCGCGCGTCCCCCAGAGACCGCGGATCGTGTCCCGGCGTGTGACGTGTCCTTTCCCGTTCTTCTTTTCCTGAACCCAACCTCCATATAGATGCTTCCCATTACGTGCTGAGCACCACGAAAAAAGCGAGATGAACGTGTCCTTGTACACAAATCAATAGATTAAAAATAACATGACCTTTTCACGAACTGCCGTGAGACCGTGTTGCTTTTTACCACTTTCTGTGTGAGAGTCTACATGCATGTGTGCATGTGTGAGTCAGCAGCAGTCAGATGGCTTGTCAATCTGCATTGGGCTCAACAGCGCGACAGTTGGGAGATCAGTCATGACACATCCTGCCGGATTCTTCACAGCAGCGCTGTGACAGATCTGAAGTTTCACATGACGAAAATGTAAATCTTAAATCTGTCTCTTTATCTGAAAGTCTGTCATGTTTGACGAGTATAGGCAACCGGTGCCAAATCCACCCATCAGGCTCATATGACACAGAGAAGAATGATCCTATTTTTAACTGTCAGTGAAACAGATATAATGTCTTCCCCCATAAGTCCTTTGTTCAAGCAGCAATTACGACCATATTTACACCTTGTGGTTAGGCTGCGCCATCTAGTGGCCGTATTAAATTTGATGGGCGCAAAGCAAGAAGTAAGGTGGCGAAGTACAAGGGCGCAAAAACTCAAACAAAGACAAGAACTTCACCCAGGAGGCCGGGGTCCGTGTCCCGAAACAAACAGAAACTACGTTACTTTCTGCATCAAGTGAGTAACCGGAAGAGGAGTAACATAACAAATGTACTGATTTAAACTCAAACCACGAACCATTTTCTAAACTTAACCAAGTAGTTTTGGTGCCTAAACCTAACCATGCTGCGTCCATTTAACAACAAACAAACAAAACTATGTTTAGATATGAGGATAGAAAGCGCTCCTGTGGGTCGTAATTCCTGCCACCCCTAGGAGTGCTAATTTATGAAACACTGCTATTGTTCGTAGGGGAAAACGACCTATATGGTCGTATGGTTTGGACGACTTGTTGAAAAGAAAGACAGCGGATATAGTGTCATTGGTCAAATTAAGGTTAGATTTTGTCGTACATGTTTAGCTGAATGAATAGGGATAAGGCTCTCCTTGGCCGTCAAGACTCTTACTGTGGATGGAGCAGAAAAATTGGATTAATAAAGGGCATGCCGACTAGTAATTTGCTCCCATGTGGTTAAGCAAGAGGAAGTTGAATTTAATTGGATGGAGATTGGAACAAGTAGGCAAGCGCCTTTCAAATTTTAAAATTGATTGGAGAATAAAGGGAAGCAGGAAAACATAAATGGATATGAACCAAGCTCCATCTTAAATGTGCACCATCTCATGCATCCAGAATATAAGTCAGTCAGTCACTCACTGAAGCCCACTCACAGTTAGCCCTCCTGTCTCAGGAGACATGGCAGTATCACCAGGATCGTTCACCTGCTGCCTTGCAGCTGTACTGTTGGGAGCTGACTGATGTGTTGTTTTTTGGCTGTTTGATCCGTCCATGGCACAGAACTGTAATAATGCCTCCTCAGAAAAAAGTGTAATTGCTTAGTTATCAAAAGAATGGCATCTCAAAGCTTACAAAGAGTCGGTCACCATGAAACGCTGAGAAGAGTCCTCTTGTTAGAATGAGTGTGCGTGGAGTGACTCTCATCACTGAGTACAAACGTGTTGAATAACTTGCCTCTGATCGTTGGCCTACATATTATGCCACCTATTGTATCTTTGATGCCCATACCCTGGCTAAACTAAAACATAGAAATTGTGTTGCTTTAAATATATGTATTTATGTCACACTGTTTAAGATTAACAACTTGAAATCATATTACTGTTTTATACCGTTTCTCACTTGTAACACAATGCAAATTTATACAACAAAAAGCTCCATGTGTAGCTGGAAAGATGAGTTTCTATCCTCAGACGGCACTGCAAGGCACATCACTAGTAGTAGTTTTACATGACTCACTTTAAGCCAATCCCTGATGTTTTACTAACCCTTACAATGTATTTTTGTTGCCTAACTAGTTCCATTTAACAACATTTACTTCAGTTTAAAACTATGCCTGTACGTTAAATAGAATGGTCACATGATTATGGTCACATGATTAAACTTCCACTGTGCGGCATTAAACAGAACAGTTTTTGGAAATCAACCTACAATGTCATTTAGGTATGAGGATGTGTTGTTCTTTCATACGTATCGCTCCATTCCTGTCAGTCATCTCATTTTTCTGTGTATTTAGACAGAGACTAAATGACTCGACATTGTATAACTTCATGCCAAGTGTGATCATTTGTCCTATAATTTGTCCTATGTACTTATTTTTCCAATGTGTTAACTTTACACTCCTTTCACACCATGACCCAACCAATGACCCCAAAGCAATATTTGCTGTTGGTGTGACTGGATCAAAATGTAATCTAAACCCAGGTTAATGACCCTGGTTTCTACCTGTCTCACACATGTCACTATAGGTACAATATAGTGACTTCAAGCCTTTTGGTCATAGATTCAACTGCTTGAATATTGGTTACTTTACCTTTAATGATATCAGAGCAGGACAACTTTTTTGGCACACAGAAACATACAAATACATATGAGGATATGTATGAAACTATAGTTGCTGAACAAGGGTCAACAGTTTTTCTGTGTGAAAGCATTCTTAGTAATGGCTCCATGTGTGAAATGAACTGCTCTTGAGAATCCTTTTTACCTTGGTGATACTAAAAAAGTTTACTTTAAACAAATTAACAATGTAAAGGTGCAATATATGTGTATGTGTATCATGCACATATATTGCACCTTTACATTGTTAATTTGTTCCCATTCAGAAAGTGTTACAATGTCCGTTTTCTTTGAATTTATTTTTTTATTTTTTTTACTTTTTAATCATATGTAATAATGTACTTTAACTAGATTCTCGAGTAGGTCAAGACAACTCAGATGAGTCATGGTTGAGCTCTGATTAATAATTCCATTGAAACTAGAGAATTTCAGATATTTTAACAAGCACTTCTCTTGTTCTTTATGTGTGAGGCATCAGCTCAGCTCATACAGTTCAATGGAAGTAAGAATACTGAAGATGACAAATTCCTCCAAAAGTACATTGTCTTGGGGCTTGAGGGCTTGTATTCCATGCTTGCTGCGTAATTCAGAGGGTCTACTTTTCCTCTGTCTCTCTCGCTGTCCTTTATTTAGCCCCTTAGCCCTCGCTGCATGCTTGTCAGAGACATTTAACCAAGCTCATTATGAGTCAAAAATATTAACAATTAATGATTAATAATATAAACGAGCACAGTGAGAGCTGTGGACAGCTCCTTTTAATCAGCTTTAAACACCTTATCATGCTTCCTCCCATCTCATTATGTGACATCAATATTACAGATCACAGCTGTGCATGAGTTCATGTGTATGTGTGTGTGAGATAAGTGGTGTTTTCATCTTGTATTAGTGCCCTTACATGGCACAGTGTAGCTGACAGGTAAGCTGTCAGAGGCAGCAGAGGGAAACAGCCTGCTGGCATCCATGTGCTTACAAGTCACATTTGCTTGTGTGACACTGTCAGAGCTATCTAAAGTCTAAACTGAAGTCTCTTTCCATCTCTCTTTTACAGCTGCCTGAGGACATTCACAGGCAAAACAAGATGTGTCAAAAATGGTAAATACATGTTTCGGATTTCCTTTATTCATTACCTAATGGTGCACAAATGAACCATTTAATATTCTGTTAAACCATTTATAAAACCGCACTCAGTATGCATTTTTGGGGGGTAGGAAATATATTCTGGGCATCATTCTTAATTATATCAAAAATTTGCATTTGTAAAATAAAGCTGCCATTAGGCCTAAAGTGGCATTAACACAACATAGAAAAAAGATAAATAACAACTTTACGCTGCTATCATCAATATGTTTATATTAACAATGGATCAAATAACTAGTTTTGGCATACACACGGATAATTATCACCCGACTCTGCAGTTCCCCTTAGTTCTGTGGAGCTTTATAGCCTCCTTCGGCTCATTGTTTTGTTTTTCTGGCCCACAATTTTACCGACTGACACAGCAGGCAGCTGTTTTCTGTGAAAAAGCTCTAAAAAGCCCAGAGCCAACTGCCTTCCTAACACCAAAAGTTAGCAATCAGGACTTTTAGCGTGTATAGAGCCAGCATATTTTTACATGTAAATGGATGAATTAAAGGTTTATTTCGGCCAAACCAGAGTGGTGATTGTTGGGGAAAGACAAACCAAGACGGCTTTTGATAGTTAGATTTCTTTTCTGTGGACTTTAAATGAAGTGTATTTTACGATGATAAAATTATTGTTTACATGGAGCCTTGTACGTTTAGTGATAGCAATTTCATGGTGTTTTTTTTATGTTTAAAAAAGGGATCTTACTCTTTAACAGAAAGATCAACCTCATAATGTTGTCAGACACTTAGAATAATAATCTGAGCCTGTCAGTGGCAAAACATGCACTTTTGTAGACGTAAATTGAAGGTGCCCAATTGCCCAATAACTTACATTGTAGCTTGTTTTGCCGACTTCAACGATCTTGCTTAATCCTGGACCAATTTCAATGTTCCCGTCAGTCACTTAGACAGGAAAACATAGGAAAAGGTTGAAAAAAACTGAAGTTACCCTTCAACATTACTGTCTGTGGGTTCTGAAGCATATATATATATATATATATATATATATATATATATATATATATATATATATATATATATATATATATATATATATATATATATATTTGCTTTATTTCAGACACGTAAAAAATGGTCCATATTACAAAGAAGAAAAACACACAATACATTTATCTCCTGGATAGGCTCATAAGCCAGAGATAGAGGGGACGCTGCCTATTATTCTCAGTGCATTCACTCTGTAGACATTTAAGTAGTGAAATGTTGTATTTGGGAAATCAAAGTGTCCATGTGACATGTATAGTGTCCACCATCTCTTCAGGGTTTGTTTCTCTTTGTGTTTTTGGCCCCTATCTTGCCTAAAGCTGATGGATGACCCCAGCAACTGGACTTGGAGAGAAATGAAGGTGTGAAAGCACTCAGAGAACGGTATTTATCTCTTTTTCCTCCTCTTTACTGTCTGCACAGAAATAATCTTTTTTTTTTTACAGTAATAATTGCATATAAACTTTCAGGAATTCAAATGGTGTCTTTTGCATATATACGTATACAAATATTTTGTTCAAATCATTTACTTGTCCCTTGGCACACAGTGGCCCTCATTTATGAAACGTGCGTACGACCTAAAACAGGCGTAGGACGGGCGTACGCCGATTCCTACCCAAATCTCGGCATTTATCAATTTGAACGTGAGCGTAGGCTGCGATAAAGATGCAGATGCATCAGCGGGGAAAAGAAAAAGAAAAAGTCTGCAACATTGTTTTAGCCTGTGGGGTTCTGCACAACATCTCGCAGGAAGCGATGGAGCCAGATGACCCGATGCCCAGAGACCAGTGTCCAGCACAGCCCTGACTGGGGGCTATACGAAGGAGACAGGATATTATTATTCCTCGCTTTTAAAAGGTAGCCTATAGTGTTATGTTTGGCAATGATATTCAATACAGGAAACATGACGATGCACAACATTTTTATTTATTATTCAGGTTTTCATTTCTCTGTCGTGAATGATTTATTTCTGCCATTGACCGAGTTATTTCGGCTTGTTTTTCCAGCCCCTGTGCTGTCAGGAGACAGGGTCGAGGTGGTGGTGGTCCAGCACAGGGGGGTGGAGGACACGCACTCTTCTTCACAGCTGTTGCCTCGTTTTGACTCATGAAAAAAACACGAGTAAAATAAAAGACACTGCATAAACTCCGCTACTGTGTGTTTATTTAAATATAGGTACACCATGTAGGCCTATGAGATTACAATAGAAGCCTGTATATTACTATTAGGACTATAGAAAATGTGTCAAGGATGTATAAATGAAATAGGCTAAACTTCAGCTGGAGTCCGATTTACTACTGCAACACTGTTGACCGCATCATTGATCTCTTTCCATTCCGCATTCTTTCTACAGCCTTTAATAGCAGTTTTCAGGCTGCCAAATAATACACACGTTAGTGCAAATGAACCTGAGATATCAGGGTTTCAATCTCCACCTCTGAAAAGTGCCGCTTCTCAGCCGGATTACGTCTCACCATGTCGTAAATTGTAGGGGCGAGGCCTCAAAACCGAGAATATATTGGGGCGTGATATTTAAATTACGATCGTTTCCAGCCGCTCCATTTATTAATGTACGACCATTCTTACGCTCTGATTGGTGTGATACGAACCTTTCATGAATCACACGTGAAGCCTGTCGTAAGATGATTTCTGCGCTCATATCTGCGCTGGTTTCTACGTTAGGTTGATAAATGAGGGCCAGTGTTTCTTGATACACTCCGAACAAGGTTTGACAAATGTAATTATAAAGCCCGGATATAGATAGAATTGCTTATCCAGATGTTTTATTTTTAAAGGACTCAGCACAAATTAGATTGTTTTTTTTAGCTTCTGAATAGCAAAAGGATAAGCTGGTTATCACTTACCATGCAGAAAGTAACTACAGCTGTATAGGTTTATGCATTCGTGAAAGTATTGAGGCTAAGGAGCGCTGGCCTAATCTTAGTAATGAATACTAATGAGAACTTGGTGCTGACTGCATGCACTCTTATGTTTAATACTCTGACGAGCTTTGACGTATAAAAGACTTTATTTGACAGATAGATAAGAGGTAATCTTTTTTTGCATTGAAATAGAGCTGGATCTGTTTTTTTTTCAGCTTGGGCATGTTTCTCCAAAATCCTATAATTCATTTTACTGTTTCAGTGTTGTTCCGAAACTGTGTCTACTCAGATGCCACATCTTATTATGCATATCCTTTTGGCTTATGCATAAATGCATGGAATCCACAGTCTGGGAAAGTTCCTTTTTTCCTTTTTTTTAAAGATCCAGTCTGGATTGTATTGCTTAATCGTCTGGAAAGAAACTGCATTATATGAAAGCCATTATACCAAGATGCTGAAACCTATCATGAATCATCTGGTTCTGAAAGGCAAGGAATGAAAAACAAGTGCATACTTTTTCTAAGATATTTTTTGGCCTTTAAGCTTTTATTCATGAAACTTCTTGAAAACTTCATGACATCTTTTTTTACTTATTAGGTGCAACTAATACAGTTTTTTCAACTGCTCTACTGTAAATTATAAAAAGAAACAACTTTAAATGAAAAGGGCCCATATAAATGTATGACATCCTCTTAGGAATATGTTGTCTACTCACACAAACTGCATTTAGGAAATGAGGTAAACCTTTTTTATGGTGTATTGAAATTATCTTTAGGCCTGTGCCATCAGTCATCTATGAATAATACCTCATATGAAAAATGGCTCTTTTGAACACTAAGCTCAGGGTTTTAGGTGCAGAGAAAACCTGTAAACCACAGTGTGTGTCTTTGCATGCGCAGCAGCACTTCAAATATTACAGCAGATAAAGTGTTGTATTAAATCACACCAGATAGGGGTAAATCCCATAAATGCCTAGCCTGTTTTAAATGTTTCACCACAGTAAACTTCCCATTAGCTTCGATGGCAGAGCATGATGTTGTCCTTGACAACAAGCCACCCTGAAGGGCATCTTTACACCTCACTCGCTAAAATATTACGGATCATTACTGATATTCTGAAAACCTCGAGAGGCTGGACAGCGGCTATGTCCCTGCACAGGGTGAAGGACGCAAAATATCTGAAGAAAAATCAACTCCAGATGTGCGCTCACACAGTGTGTTATCACACAGGCAAGGCAAGGCAAGGCAAGGCAAGGCAAGGCAAGGCAAGGCAAGGCAAGGCAAGGCAAGGCAAGGCAAGGCAGCTTTATTTATATAGCACATTTCAGCAACAGGGCAATTCAAAGTGCTTTACATAAAACATGAAAGAGCAGTTAGAACACAATTAAAAACAATTTAAAAGACAAGAATACATTTTACAGTGCAGTATAAGAATTTAAAGAACTGAGAGATAAAATACGCGATAAAGAGCAGTTAAAATATTTAAACATTACCCATGATTGACAAAAACTTTATAGTATACTATTTCTTTTTCGATGTGGTACAGCCCTGCAGACAAAAATCTTTTAATAGTAAAGAACTTGTTCTTAAACTATTTTATTTCTTCTGCAGTCTGTCTCTAAATAGTCTAGAGCCTCTTTCAGATATCATAGACTATTTTTGTAAGGGGTCCAGAGCCGCTTTAAAATGTCATTGAGTATTTTTTACAAATAGTCCAGAGCCATTTTAAAGTGTCATAGAATATAGTCCAGAGCCGTTTTAAAGTGTCATAGAGTATTTTTATTTATTAATTAGTTAGTTAGTTACTTACATTGCAAACAATCCGGTCCACATTTCTGACTCATCTCAACCACAATGGGTCCAGACGCTTCACAGGGCTTGGGTGATTCGTTACCCATGATTGACAAAAACTTTATAGTATGCTATTTCTTTTTCAATGTGGTCGTCACCACAAAGCTTAGTTCTTTTTTCGGCAAACCTTGCTAAACCCGGTACAGCCCTGCAGACAAAAATATTTTAATAGTCAAGAACTTGTTCTTAAACTATTTTATTTCTTCTGCAGTCTGTCTCGAAATAGTCCAGCCTCACAGACCAGCTTACACTTGGTCCGTATTAATCCTGATTACTGATCTCTCCTCCACTCTGCCCCCACCTCGTCCTCTCATTTCTCCTTCCTCCTTCTTTTCCTCATTTTGTAATCAGATTCTTTTTGTCTTCCTCTCTCTCATTGTAGACACTGAGACTTTCTCCGTCTCATGCATAATACCGTGAACACTTCTCAAAGATGGGGAGGAAGGCAGCAGCGTTAATGAGTTGATAGCTCTATCTGCCCTCTGTGCTCCATCTCTAAAGGTTATTACAGTCTTCGAAGTGCATTGTTAGTCGGTCATCTGTCTATATGGGAGCTCCTACATAACTTGGTGCAAAACAGAGGTTCCTGCCAACACAAAGAGCTGAATTACAAAGTGTGATGAAATGCTTCTCCAAGGCTTCTTCATGGCTCCTCAGTGATTTGGTAAAAGCCCCAGCACATCACTTAGCAAGTCTCTCAATTGGCCCCAAATGCGAAAAGAAGCAATCAAGGGCATATGACAATCCAGAGGATATGGACCACACTCACTCTTTATAAGATGGATGGTTACTCCACTTGGTGTAATGCTGGCTCTGGAATTGCCTTTTTCTGCTTCTGTGTGGAATGGAAATGGGGGTCTGTGTTGTAAATTGATGTCACTCCTGTGAGGGGATGGGAGCTAACTAAATCTTCCACCTTAATGAAATGCATATAGCTTTCTAAAGGTTCCTCCTGGAAATGAGAAATTTAATTTCAAGGGTAAATAATAGTGAACGCGATTTAGGAAGAAGATAGTAATATCGTAGAGGGACATAGTTTTAAATTAATGTGATTTGTAACGTCAAAATGGATGCCTACTTTCTGAACAAATGACCAATCCAGCCAGTTTCAAGCTCCTCTTGATGATAACAGTCGTACTCTTGCTGTCTGTTACCTCTCCACTTACTCTCAACAAACCAACATTAAAGATACATTAATGGGTTGTTGGCCACTAGCTGACAGATGGACAGCCCTGACATAACTGCAATCTGTGTCAAAATGTTATATCAATGAATGATATCAATTTTGAGACATGTCAGGTGGTGCAATTAATGAGACCAGTGCAAGCCTTTCCATGCATCAAAAACCTCAAAAGATAAGGAGGAGAGTATGTGAAGCTCACTTTGTACAGGGTAAGGTTCTTTACGATATATACACCCCGTCGATTACATAAGTCAATGCAAATTCGCAAATCGACGCAAATGTACAGTGGGCGAAGCAACTGAAGAGGCGTAAACAAGAAATTTGCATCATTGTCGTACTTGCTTGAGCTTGAATATTACAAGTCGAGCAATCAAACTTGTGCGAGTAATGCGACGCAAAGTGAAATTTATGTAACCGTTGTGAACACAGAGAGGCCAAAAAGCTCTAGAGCTACTCAGTTGGGTGGTAAATCTCAGAAGATTTGTCACTGGAAGCAATCCCTTTCACCTAACACACCATCAATTCAACATTAACATGAAAATATTGATGAATGCAACATTAAATAAGCCAATTTAAAGAAATGTATGTGTAGTAAAGGAAAAGCAGAAGAGCTATAGTCGAAAATGTTGAATTATTATCATATTGCAGTATGTTTTCCTAAACCCAACCTGCATGTGCATACTGTACCTTAGGTTCCTAAATCAATAATCCAGCAGCTTTCACATGAATACATCTTTAAATTAATGAGGCAATCCCTCCTGCCAGTGCTGGACAAGTTATCTCCATACAATGGCTTGTGTATGTGTACACCACATAGGCAGAGGGAATATTGATCATATCCATTCTCCCCCCCACTTCCCGATGTCTTACCTTTCTCTATATTTTTCCTTTCAAGTTCACTCATCTGTTCCTTCTCATCGCCTTGTCTCCTACCTCTTATCACAACCAACCCCCCCAACACACACACACACACTTCTCCATCTCTTCACTGAGGCAGGTAATGAGCCCCACTGAGCAGTGATCGGTTTCCATGGCATTTCCATTGTTTTTGTTTCTCCAGGGTTGGTCTATGAGAAGGAGATTTTCCACTGCCTGGTGTGCATTCAATCAACAGCTCAACAGGAAAAACATTTTCAGCAATATTCTTCAATTTAGAACACTCTTTGCTGGAAATATTGCCTGTAACAGTATACTTTTATGTTGCCAATTAATTTATTATTATTTAAAATCTGAATTGAATTACCTATCACTGTATACCAAGGAACAGTTATGTCACTCACATGCAAATACTCAAATGCATTCGTAACCCAAAGACTTCCTACTTCTTTTCAAGTTTGATTAACTTTATACAGATAATAAAATAATTTATGATTTAAATTTCATCCTAAAAGGACTGCAACTTTGGAATATATGATATATATGATACCCTTTTCATTTGTCTAATTCAGACTGTTGAAGCCCCAATTAGTTTCATTCTGAACTTTAGTGTAATGCATTTTTAGGGTACACAGAACAAGGACTGTGAATTTAGTCTCCAATTAAAAACATTATAAGGGGATCTTTGAGCTTTGTGGCAAATTAATTACAATAACAGTATTAATGATTTGATTAATGAAGTTTGATGTGATTACCACAGATAACCCACATTCTCAATCACTAACCTGTCATCGCAAAGGTCAATTTAAAGTGGCTACGAGGAACTTTTAGTTTGTGGTGATTCTAGCGCCCCATTTGGACAAAAGCGGTAGTGTTTTAACTACACCCTCTGTCGTAAAGATCTTTTAGAGTTAGCTTTAATTGGAGGTACTATAGTTGCGATTAAGTTTTTGCTCAGACAGAAAATCATTAAATTACAGTAAGAGAATATGTTACCTATACATCGGTGCATTTCAGGTGTTGCATACGGTAACTTAGCCTACTTTAGATGTATTGTGAGCTAAACCAGTCACTGTATCACGAGCCACAGCATTAGCAAGAGTTTGTTGTAGCAACCAACGTAATAATAATAATGATAACTTATATTTATATAGCGCCTTTCATGAATCCCAAGGGCGCCTTAAACAAGTACAGGGGGACAACAAAACACAAACTGAAAATAAATAAAACACTGGGCACTAAATGGAAGAGGGTCGAATTTCATGACGTACAACTACGTCTCGCATTGTAAAGTTATTTTATGAAATATGAAAAATAAAATATGAAATAGACGTATAACATATCTCTCTAGGAGGAAGAGCACCAATTCAGGGTCGGTTTTGAATCCTTTACAATTGTCTCCATCTGTTGAAAGACCGACGGAGGTCTGTCACTCTCCCTTTTAGCTTTAGTTGTTTAATTTCCTTTTTTCCTGTTATAGCCCTTGTTACGCCCCAGTCTAGGGGTGCCTAGGACGCAACACAAAAAGGTCCCATCTTCCCCGTCTCCCAAGTAGCCACAAACACTTACGTGATTAGATTAACAAAGGTATTTATTTTACATAGAAAAATATATGTATGTAACAAATGTATAAAGCTTCAGGGTGGCCTACCAGAAAAGTAACAAACAAAACAATCCTAACTGAGAGATAAGCAACTAACCTAACAAACAAATGGGCAAAACAAAAGACAAAAGACTTACCTCCCTAACTAACAAAAACATGAGAAAACAAGCTCAACACATCTGGAGGTCCACCCTTACTAAACAAACGAAAAATCAATATCCAATCTAAACCAAAAAGCACAAAAGGAGTGGCGGTTGGGAGATTAGGAGGATGAGGAAGTGCCTGCTGCCCACCAGACGCCGCCATCTTGGCTCCTTATAACCAGGTTGCCTCCCCAGCTGCAGCCAATCACAGGGTCGGGCCTGAGCTCCTCCAATCCAAGGACGGCTACGGCACACCTTCATTTGCATATACAATTAGAACAAAAGAGAAAAACACAGGGCACACACAGCACACACACAGCAGACAATACACAAATATGACCACAGTCATAACACCCCCACACCTAAGAATTAAACCCACCCCTAAAAAGGTTTAATTCCTAGACATCTGAGGAACATCTGGACAAAGCGTCTGCTATCACATTCTCTGTACCCTTCTTGTGGTGAATCTGCAAATTATCTGCTCCAGTATCAGCCATAACTACAACACATAACTTCTAAATTTAAATAAAATTACAATTAGGCCTATATAAAAACATCTCCTGCTACCTTTTAACTGGCTGGATACTCACATAACACAGGCTTTTCTGGTGTTACACCGAAATCTGTGACCCTTCAAAATGTGTGACTCTAGAGCCGGTCTGCCTGGTGTAAATTATTTTGTGACTTTGCGGGGAAAATCGGACCCAGCTAAAGGCATTAATAAAAACTATATATAAAATAGCGTTCTTTTCTCGTTTGCTGTTACAGGTCATTTATGATCATCAGATGGAAAATAAAACAGTTTCAGAAACATTTAAAAGTTCCACGTAGCTACTTTAAACGGGGAAAAAAAGGAGTAATGGTGATGTCAAATCAACAGTGCGGGGTCAAGAGTAAATGTGATTGCGTGCTACCAGAGTGTGTGAGGGTGTGTAGGTGGAGCAAAGAGAAGGACACGAGGAGGAGAGAGCGCTTAATGACCGGCCGGCTCAATGAGGTTCTCACGACTCCCACTCAGAACCTAGGATTAGAAATAAAAGCAAATCACTCAGAGGTATAGACTACACACACATTCCCATTAAACCTACCTACACACACAATACATTTAAACTACCACCTTTATGCAACCGTCACCACAACCCCACTGTTACGCTATTGATTTAGTCAGTGTGAGGATCTGTTGTGTTAATGTGAAGAATATCTGGGGGATTGTTTTGTAACTGAGATAGAAAGTTTGCTTCATCCTAGGCTCTGGTGAAAATCCAAACCCTCACAACAGTAAAAAACCTCTTCAGAATTAGCTGGATTTATAGTCTGGCTGTATATTATGCAGCAGAAGGAGGAGTAATGTATTTGAGACTCATTTTAAAATAACGTTGAAGCTGAAAATTGAGTCTTTTTTTAAACTCTCAAAATGCAAATGCTTGTAGTAAGGCATATCGCTGCAACTGTGTGCATTGTATTGTTCATATTCTTCAGTGAACAGAATTATCGTCTGTTATGCAGGTCCCCACAGCTGTATTCTGCATGATAACACACGTTCACTTTGTCAAAAGCAGAAACACACAGATGCACATATGCAGGTGACTGGAATTATTAATACTTTAACCACAGCAAAATGATGTAATTGCCAACAACTGCTAAAATCCATATGTGGGTTACAGATTAAGCTGTAAAGAAATTGGCTACAGTTTGTTCGGTTTACTGAAGAGCCAAAGTGATTTAAAGCAGCATGCAGACATCAGGAGAGAGGCAGAGGTACTGCGATAAGGAACACAGCACGAGCGCATTTTAATGACAATGTCCCTAACCACACATCTCGCACATATTCTCCATCGAGATGGGAACCACTGATTTTGCACAAAAGCGGAGGACAAACAAACTCATCACAGCACAATTATCTGCACTGTTGATTATGTCGAATTGCAGGGCTTTTCAGTTTACAGTTTCATCTACAAGCCCCTGAGGTCCTGAAGGTCACAAGTTTATAAATGACACCGGATTGAATTGTTATATAAATGTATCCCTGCAGCAAGAAACTGCTGTCAATCACACACAAAATAAAAGGACTTGGAGTGAAAAAAATAGGACCCAGGTGAAAACACTGTCTCCATCCATGTTTGCTGGATGAAAAGGAAGTCAACCTGATGATCCCCAGTGCTATCTTTAGAGTATGATGAAACTGTCCGTAAGCCCTGGCATTTGGAAGCTCTTACAAAGTGAAAAGGATGCTCTAGAGGGGCACATATAGGACAAACAACAGTAGCACCTTCACCTTGGAGCTTTTTGCCCGTTTTCTAGGAGTAAACATGGCAAGCTGCCTTTTCTGTTTGTTAATGGGTTGTATAGAACTGTGTTTGTTCAGCCTATTTACTGTAAGTTCTGGGCAACAATCAATGCCACCGTGCTCATTTTTCGTCCTCTTTGACCTCTCACTCTCTTTCTCTCTTAGGCTCCACCACTTTCCTGTAACAGTTATTAGTTGCCATGGAAACCCTGTACCAGCCTGTTAAATTGACAAATGGATTAATGAAGGGAAACACAGCCCACCTGGCCAGAGACAGTGAACAGTCTGTTCTGGCTATTGCAGTAGTGTCAGATAGCAGCAACAAAGAAATGTCAGCTGTTGGGTTCAGCCGAATCTCTGTGCTGTCAGTGCTTTTCAATAGTCTCATATCTTGTCTTGAAATTAAGAAATAGCGATTATTTTTTATGGATGCTATGTTTCCTCAGTTATTTGGCTTTCTTGATGAGTCAGGAAAGGCCTTTACCTCAGAATATGAAAGACTAGTTATTTGTTATTTCAGTCACTATAAATTAAGACAGTTGTGATCCAGCTATAAAAGCTATAAAAACTGCACTATAAAACAGAAGGTATTTTTAAATATGCTCTCTTGTAGGCTGTATCCTACCTCCTCTCCACCTGCTGTTGTTTCTGCCCATTGCACAATTGCTGTTTTATGCTTAGTGGTGTGTAGTATTAGTGTGCTGTATGTTTAATGTTTGATAACATCCAATGTCATGGTTGTGTTTTAATGTTTTGGAGAAGCCAAAGACAAATTTCCACCAAGGTGGACAATAAAGTCTTATCTATCCTATGTATCCATCCAGTGATGTTTCATCTAGCACCATCATCAGGTCAAAATTCAATCAATTATTCCAAATTTGCTTTATGACTAAATACCTGCAAAAGTAATGATGTTCCCATCAGCCTCAGCTGCATTTTGTGTATAGTGGTAATTAGAAAATAATAGCATACTGACACATCAAACCAAGATAGTTAACATCATACCTGCTACCCATCATCACAAGTTAGCATGCTGACGTTAGCTTTTAGCTTAATACACCCTCACAGAGCTATAGCAGGCTGTAGTAGACTCTTAGGGCTAGATTTATCAAGCCGTTTGCGCCTGTTTCCAGGCGCTAATTGGTCGCAAAGATGGACGTAACCGATGCGGGCTATTTACAAACATGGCGCACTTGGGTAAAATCGCAGATTGTCTGCCACATGAGCGAGAAGAGACAAGTTGCGCTTTCAATATGCGTTCGTGGGAGGGTCGTAGGGAAAGTGGGAGTTCCACCCAAAAAGGTGGGAGGATAAGCGCAAAGTGCACCTAATTATATATTCCGTGGTATTTACAAAGACTGTCAGTAAGAGCGCGCCTCTATTCTGCGGGGGAAATTCTCCGCCTCTTAAAAGCAGGTGTAAACCAGCCGCAATCGAGTTTCCTCGTAGACCTTTATGCCGCTGGTGAAATGGCAACAGTAATTTGAGCAAGACGAAGACATAGGCGAGGCTGAAAATATTTTTAACACAAGAATCACACTTTGTCAGTGAACACATAATTTAGTGTTACAGATCAAGCAACCATGCAATATTAGAGTTACTGGAAGAAATCAAAGATGAAATTGAATCTCCCACTCAGCGTTCACATCCCATTCCACCAGTTGTTAAACTCCTCGCTACATTACAATTTACGGTGTAGTGGGCGGAGAAAGACGCTGATTGCCTGATGGGTGTCAGGGTTGATAAATACGCAAAATGTGGAAGCATAGTGTGCGCTATTACCGAACTCGCATAAACAGACGCAGCGCAAACTGCGCTAGTGTTAGTAAATTAGGCCCTTAGTCTTGCTTGTGTAGTTCATCCAGGTTTGAATATACGGCTGTTCCTGTCAACAAAATTCAAATGGTATCACAAGTTTTAATATTTGTTTGCTTGTTTATTTTTGGAGATTTTGTACCCGGCTAACCTGCCCGTTTTGTGGTTTTGGCAGGGAGGTGAGAGTGTCAAAGTAAATCTAATTATCTGTCTCTGTGACTTCAGCTAAGCTTGATTGACTGGTTTGCCCCCTTTGCCCTAGGTTATCGTCTCTACTGCCATGTCAGTTAACAGCAGATGAACAAATAGCTGAATATAAAAATCAATAGAGACAGCAGTTTGGCATCAGTCCATTTTGTTCTGGTATACAAACATAAACATTAGTTCACAAACAGATTAAACTCCATACACCATGTAAACTTTGGCTTTTGGGGTCATCTCCTGGGCTTGGATTGGAGTCATAGGGCACTTTGCACCTTTACTATGTCTCATTCCCCTCACTAGATCACAATGTAGGCTACATATTATACTGTATTATGTTATTATGTTACATTAACTCTTGTACTATATTCTGTTATATTAATACAGCGACTTTCAAACTTTCTGCCATTGAAATAATATCTCTAAATTGTCTTTTTTTAAACCTTGTGTTGTCTTTTCCCATCGACAGTGCGTGCACTTGTTGTCCTTCCGGGTCAAAAACGTTTTGTAACTTTTTCCGACGTCACTTTTTTCAAGCTTTTTTATTCATGCTCAATTAAACCTAATTTATATGACAATATACCTAATTTTGAGTTTAAAAAAATGTAAGAGGATGTTGAATGTATCACAGACTGGTACATGTCAAAGTTCAGTCAGGATACTGTTTTGAAACCATTTAAATACGGTATTGTTGTTTTTCCAAATTTTATAAAATTGAATAAAACACCCAATATTCAATAATTAATTTAAATTTTAACTTGCGAAGACATCCATGCATCCATGTTATTTTTGGGCAATTTGGTTGAAAGAAACTCATATTTTTCATATAAAAACGAGTCAAGGAAAGTGTGGACAAAATGTGAAAAAAAAAGAATTATATATATATTTAAACATATAAACATGAACACACAAGCTTAAACACTAACACATCCTTGAATTCACTGTCAGTCTGTATGTCCTTAAACATTAATCAAGCATGAATATCAAATGTAAAGAAAAAAGAATGAGGGTTTTGGGTTTTGACAGCTCTTCATTGGTTGTGTGTCTATATTTATTTGCGTCCCTACATGTGTGTGAGATGATGATCTATAGTTCTGAGGTCTTAATCCATCTGGAAAGCTCTGCAGGGCTTCTGAAAAGAGAAGCAGGCCTGATTGATCACGACTCATACATTCTCTTGTGAGGGCGGTCAGAATAACCTACAGGAGATCAGCCTCCTTCCTCCTCTTCAGTCTCATTTACTGTGATGCTGCACAGTCTCTAGCTGGGCATGTACCTTAGGTTTGTTGCATTTGTGTTGTTCAGGAGGATTATACTGTACTGACATTAGGCTTTTTTTCTCTGCCTTAGTGCTTGCCTAGTACTTTTAACTAATCCATTTGGACCTAATGTTTAATTCACAGAGCAATGAATCTGCATCTAATCTAAAATCAGATGTTTTTTTGTTTTCCTAGAATGTTTGTTAACTGATATGAAGAATGAAGAAAAAACAACTATTATATTATGAAATATTTTCTAATAATCAATGCAAATTGAGTGAAAGAGAACTCCAAAATAAGCTGACAAACACACAGCCCTGCTTCATAACAAAATCTGATCTGTGACGCATTTTTTAGTTTTTGTGCAGAGAGAAAAACACTAGTATCCCAAAAGGGTTTCTCCTTTTGGGATACTAGTGTTTTTCTCTCGCACATTTATATAATGATTTATATCATGAAGTTGCCCCCTATCATTGCATCAAATCTATGTATATAGTTAATATGTTTGCACTTTGCAAATAGCCATTTTCAATTTAAACTGTATCTGCATAAAGCGGTAACACCTGTGTGACACTGACTGACAAGTCAGAAGTCTACGACACAGACTCAAGAGCCGTGAACGTTGAGCCACAACCGACATCAGCTTTCTAGTGGAAGCGTCTCCTTTTTGTCTGCAGGCATGGACAGATTTCTTGACTTGTACTTTTGCTTGTTTTCCTGTATTCACTGTCAATCAATTGTGGAAATTGGGGGAAAAAAAGTGCACGCTAACATTGATTAGCATGCTAGATAGCTAGTTAGCTGTTCAGCTGTGACAGTTTGACCAGAAAGTCAAGTCCAAAGTTTCATTCATCAAATGCAGAACAATTACAGGTGTGGCAGTCATTGTTGACATTGATATGTTTGGGCTTCAAGCTCTCCGGTGAGCTCTCAGCATGGCAGCCATCCACAGTGCCATCTCCCATCTGTCACGGATGTTGGCTATAAAATGTGTGCATATTTCTTTGTAAAATTACTTATTGTTGTGTTGTGTCCACACATTTGGTCTCCCCCTCTCATTTCTGATTTTGGACAGACATTTTCACATAATACTGCCAAAACCACAAAAAAAACAGATAAATATGAAAGAATTCTGGTATAGTGTGAGTTTTTAGCCAAACACAGATTGACTGAAGAGATGTTGTGTGTGTCTTGTTCTCTCTGTGTATGGGTGTCAAATGTTAAGCTCTGACTCATTAACTGCCACAGGATGTGAATGTGTTCCATATTTATCACACTGCTCAATGACCTTTTTAGTGACATGTGGAGATGGCATATTGTTTTTTTCAAACATGCTTGTGTGTATCTGAGCAGAACATTTGTCCAAAAATGATATATGCATGAAATAAGTTTGCTGATCATGAAAACACTTCCCAAACACATTTCCTCCCGCTGAAGTAATGTCAGGATTATAACCTAACGGTGTGTGGTATCCCAGGGCAACCAAGGCTAAGAGTGCACGCAGTTACACAAAATACTCCCTTTACGACACACACAACTAAACAAACATGCCTGGCTGCTATCTGTGGACTGAATGAATGCACCAGCTAGGTGTGAAATGTCTTTAAAAGAACACAGCCTGAAAGGTTGAATGTACAATGTAGGGGAACATAAAAACCTTATGATGTCAGCTATCTGTAGCATCATGGTTCACTTGTGTGCCGTTGGGAAATTGTCGGCCTTTTATTCTAGCTTTCAGTCAAGAATGTGTACTGTCACATCTGGGTTATAGGCCTTGGGTATTGAATGACTTAGGTGCCATATGCCATCCTTATTTGTATCTACACTGAAGGGATCAAAATGATGCGGATAGAGAGAAAAAACTGTCTTATAGAAAATCAAATGAGGACACATTCACACAACTTTCTTGTGTCAAGCTTAGTCTGTCAAATAAGTAGGAAAACTTACAGCTCATATTTCATCTTGGCTGTCACACCTGAAAGTGAGACTTAATAAGCAGAGTGTGTATTCAGGTATTCAGGCACTCTTTATCTCAGCAATAGCTGCAATATTTAGGTATCTTATTATGACAGACTTCAAACTGTGTTTGTTGTGAGGCTTTCTACAGGCAGTTTCATTCACAGTCACATTCAACAGTTTATTGTTGCTGGTCTCTTACTGCTGCAACTGAGGCTTCCACGTTGGCACATAGCTTAACAGGGAATATTCTTTATTCTCATTCAGGCCTTTTAACACTTCCATTTCTCCTGCTGTAACCTTAACATTTCAAGACACGGCATCCTGTAGCACCTTAGTGTAGCAGCTCAGTCTTCCCGCTGGGCTTTTCATGTATTGATCTCTAGAAACAACAGTTGTTATATCAAGCAGTCTTTCAGGAGTCTGGATTAACTCTGAATGCACACAAAATGGATGAGCTTGTGATCTTCAGAGGAGACTAACAAGACAGCATTTAAATTGAGTCAGTGTTGGCAGCATTGGTAATGTTTGAGTCACTGATGCTCTCTGATATGCTATATAATGTTCATGGTGCAGAGGAGGGACAAAGAGTTTAATTAGACATCTAGTGCTGTCTTCTGAGATATTTACAGAATGTACACAGACATTACAGTGATCTCAGTGTTTAACCCACAAATGTTTTCTCTGTAGCAGTGACCTACAAACACATACTGTGTAAACTGTAAAATAATATGTACTCAAGTACTGTACTTAGTTACAATTTTGGGGTACTATACTTAAACTTCACTTCATTTCACAGGGAAATATTGTACTTTTTACTTTTCTATATTTATTTCACAGCTACAGAATTGTAGTTACTTTTCCAATTTAGTTTTTTTCATATAACATATGATTAACTTAACATGTATGATTAAATATAATGCATTGTTATAGATACTAAAAGTATATACAGCAGTTAAAATTAGCAAAATTAAAGAACTACTTACATGTTAATGCATCAATAATAATAATCCTTTAATATAACACTGAGAGGCCATTCCACATAATGCGCACAATTACCTGTTATACTACATTAAGTGCATCTTGTTTCCAATACTTCTATACTTGATAAATGTATATATACTTGAAAAAATGTGACTACTTTATAAAGCAAAACATACTTAATCTTTTTTGGCCACACATAGCAGCGAAAACAAATTGTGAACACAACATTGACATATCATCACCTTTAAGTTGATATGGTGAAAGAGTTAGCAAACAGTTATCTATACATTCAGCAGTTACAGAGCAACATTCATTCATTTGGAGTCATGTTTCTGCACACCTTGAGAATGTTAGTCCAGTTTTCTCTCTCTTTTAGCTCTGTTTTTGGTCTCCGCCAGTCCTGACGGAAGCTGTTCACCAGCTAGGCTTTAACTGTGTCTGTCTGCTGTTTGGTGCAGCGCAGGTAGTGTAGTCGGTTTTAGAGCTCTTTTGGCCAAAAACAGCATTGTGAGAGCGTTGAGAATGAATCAAAACAGTAAAGTTGGGGGGTTGGACAGCTAAAAAATGAGCTGAAATTCGCTATAAAGCTCCTTAAAACCATGGTGGAGCTGTACATTTAGGTGATAAAATATCGATCATGGCTGCTTTAATATATTGCCGCTTTTACAAGTAATTTATCTTACTTTGCTCTGATGCTGAACTGAATAAAAACATACAGTGCTGCAGGCTGTGAAGAAAGATGAATATTTCTTATGGTTTTAAATCCCATTGGGGCATTTTATAAAGTGTGTGTGAGCAGAATATGCATGATCTAAAAATTATTAGAAGAGCTTTGTACAGTACTGTAAATATTATTGCGTAGAGATGAAAACACGCAGAAGTCTACAGCAACTGTGCCACGACTGTCACCAACAACACTGATGCTTGTGTACATCAGCTCTTGGGGCAATTAATCCCACACCAAGTCCCATTTACCGTTAAGTTGGGTAACAGGCTAGCAGTGCTTCACATAAATCGTCCCTGTTTGTTGACAGAATCTGGCTTTTATCTCCTCTTTCCATTCCTCCATCCAGCTGTCTTCTCTCCCACCCTGCCCCATCCATCCATCCTGTCTCGCTGTTTCTCAGTCAGTCAGTCAGTCAGTTTCTTATCTTGATTCTTTGAATCTGTGCACCTCCCTGCTCCCTCTGCTCTTGTGTATGATATGACCATCTGTGGCCGCTCACCTGACCAATGACCAACAGGCTGTCAGGGTGATAATGTAAACCTCTCGGAGAGGAGATAACAGCCCACTGGGATAATTGGCCACACGCGCACACACACACACACACACACACACACACACACACACACACACACACACACACACACACACACACACACACACACACACACACATACACACACACACACACACAGATAAAGCCAGAGACACACAGGGAGATACCTCTCAGTTACTATGGGAACTTCACCTGAAGCCCCTGTATACACTCACACACGCACATCTCAGTGAATAGACCCAACACCCCCCACTGTGCATTTTGCCCAGATGAGGTGCTCGCAGAAGAAGAAACTTACAAACTTACAAACTTCTCAATGTTACATCAAACATTGAGAGATGATGTAACAAGACAGCAGGGCCTCTTGAAGAAACGGCCCATGTTGCCTGAGGCAACAGAGAAGATCTGGCTGCTCTGTTACAACACCAATATAATTATGTAAAGAAGGAACAAGAAATCCATACATAAAACATTTTGGCCATGATAAATATAGTTACAGATGGATATGTTTATTCAATTTGTGAATTTTAGGACAAATTAGTCTGGCAGTATGCTTATTGTAACATATTGAACTGTATTGGACCATCTTTACACCAACCTACAGTAATCATGCAAACTATTTGGTGCACAGTTAAATAGTTTCACTCATCAGTTATTTTTTGCCTTTTAACCCTGCAGCCTACCATCAAAAATGAAAAGCAGTGTGGAATCAATATTTGTCCAGAGTATGACTGTTACTGTAAGTGTGTAACTTGCTCCCTCTTGTGATAAGAAGTGCATGCTACAAGTAGAGAATGACACTGATGCAGTTTGTTGCCTGGTAATAACCGAAAACCAAGACGCTCTGATGTGCAGAAGAAAATATTTTACTGGAATACAACAGTTGACAAAACAGTCCCATTCCAAGGTCCATGAGTTCTTCAAGAGTTATTGTTCACGTTTGCTTGGATCAAAGCCAACAAAATATGAAACAAACATAGATGGAACGTCTCAGATTTTTTTTTTTTATTTCATAATCTATAATTCCATGACAACTGAGTAAACTCCATTTGAGGGCAATGTAATATCCCCAAAAGCTGAAGAATAGTTACTGAATAGAACTTGAGGTGAAATTTCTCTATTACCCATTTTTACAAATTTTTTTGAAGCTCAACTGCAGATCTTGACTTTATAGAACAACTTAAGCATCTTACATTACATCCATGTTGCATCTATGAGCAAGCCATGACGTTTAGAAAATATATCACTTTCTGTCCCATCTAAAAAAGCTTGACTTCATCCCTGACTTTATTTTTTCCGACCGATATTTGTTTTGCACACTTTTCCCTCTGAGATGCATCGGTTCAGGAATGTTATATATATACAGTATATATATATATATATACAGTATATACTGTATATATATATATATGTATATATATATATATATATATATATATATATAGAGAGAGAGAGAGAGAGAGAGAGAGAAAGAGAGATGTTTTTTTTGCTAAGAAAGATTAACATAACTCCCAAATCACGCTTTTATTTCAAAAGATTGTTGTTTTAGCATACTGCCTTCTTTAGGATGCACAGTCACTTACATTTATTTATTGCCAGATGCCTTTGTCCAAAGCAACTTGCAAATGAGTTACAATCCAAGCCAGAGTAAATAGCCTTCATCACACGATTAAAAAAATTGTCATAGAAAGAAATTCTTTATTTCTTCTTAAAGGCTCCACTCTGAAAGCTTACAGCAGTAATTACTTACTAGGAATGTTTAATGTAAGCTAAATTCTTTTGAACATCACAATATAAAACAATAAGTAATAAAGTGTTGATATGTCATAATGCATTAGATCAATCAAACATCTCCCTCTAAAGCTCATTAATGATGGTTCCATGTTTGATTAAAGAGTTAATTTAAAAATTCAGCCATTTTGACTGTGAAAGTATAATTTAGTTTTGTGACATATTATGTAAGTTGCTTTGCTTTTGCAGTGCAATCTCATTTTGTCATTAGTCAAAAATAATATTTCACAAAAAATCACCAAAGAATGTGTGTTTACTCCACAAACACAAACATTCAAGTTCTCAACTTATCTGGACTGGTGTGTGTATATTTGTGTATATAGGTGTCTATCCTTGTCCACTACAATAGTCAAGGTGACCTCGTAGTCATTCACTCAGTGAGCTCTCAGCTGCAGCAACATCTTGCTAAAATTTCAACCTGCCCCTGCGTGGCACTGATTTAGTGACGCCATTAGCAGAGAGTCATTCTGACTTGAAAAGGTTCTTAACTGTCCTGTCTGAAGAGAGGGCACTGAGGCGTTAAAGAGGCAGAGTTTTAGCCTTGGAACTGGGATTGTCCTTCAGCTTTGAGCTATACCTGCAAAGACAGAGGGCTAGTTGAAGATGGGGAAACAGGGAAATGATATGTATCTGTCTTCTGACTTATCACACTGACTACTGGTCAGATTTAAAATGAAAAGAATACAGTTTTGCAACTCTGACAAGACATTATCTGTCACTGCATGTTGTTCATATATGACGAAGTACATTTTACTACTATAGTGGTGTGTAGTCATGCAGATAATTTTGGTCTGGTTTCCCGAGGTTTGAGATATTAATCTCTGAGATTTCTGCAACCACCCCGATAAAACTGACATGCTTGGAAATGCAGGCAGGATGCTCAGAGCATTTTTTTCCACAAAAAGTGCCCCAATAAACCACAGACCTTACTGTAAACGGTGGAACGACCTCTACCAAAAATTGTTCCTATGAAACCTGTTCAATTTCTGTATGTTGAAGTAAATGCATCCATTTTGCCCTCCATGTGGACAGTCCTCTGCCCCTTAAACAGCAGCCACAGCCACATCTCAGACTATAGTTCACCAGAGGGCAGCATCCATCCACAAACAACACACAGACATGTTTCATGACAGAGATTTCCTGCGTCCTGTTATTTGATATTTCACACAAAGGCTTCTGTGTGTCTGAGGGGAATTCGTGGCAGAGCCAATCTTTTGATGTCTGCATTCTGTTCAAGATGGACAGATTTTATTTTTCTTGCAGAAAGCGTTCATTCACACAGCAAATATGACACAGTTTAATGAGTATTAGCCTCTCAGCAGTCTTTCATTTCCTTGTTCACTTCAGTCAAGACTAATTAACCTTTGTACCATGCGTGATGACTCACTTAACTGAGAGCATTGTTTGCCTGAAATTTAAAATATACACAATTCTGAGTACCTCATTGTTCTTTATCAATGTTAATCATCGCTTCACCCTGATATCTTATTACACTCCATTATGTGGAATTACTTTGACAAATCCATTATTTCAGTGTGACAGCAAGTACAATTGAAATACACAAAAATGTCCACATAGGTCCTGGTGATCCAACTCCATTCCTGAACAGTTGTGTAGTTTCCTGTGATCTGATTATTGACAATAATTCTGGATGCTGAACCAAAGTGCTTGTAATGTATCTACCAGATGTGGTGCTCTTCAAGGAACAGTTGTAGGGCACAGTTGAACTTTTCCGCTCAAGGTAGCTATGGATAGTCAGCCAACCCCCTTTGTCCAAATGTTTAGTAGTGTGTTGCCTCACAGACCCATCTGAGAGATGATGGGAGCCGTGAAACCAGTGCACATCTCCGTCTGGGTAGACGTATTTGAAGGTGCAGGCGGGACCGTCACTAGTCGAAACACCCTCAACGATTCCACAACACTCTGAGAGGAAGAACATAACAAGAGTTTTGAAATTAACTTCAATAATGTACTTCATGTACAGAACATTAGGGACACTTAATGTTCTCAGTTAGCATGTGAAACTATCAAAAACCCACAGTACCTCACTGATTATTCCCATTATCAAATCTATACCAATCACAAGGAAGCAGTGGTGGAAGGTGCATTTACTCAAATATTGTAGTGCAATTGCAATTCCACATTACTTTACCCGCTACCTTTTAGTAAAAATAAACATACTTTTTACTTCTCTCTATTTAGCAATTATAGCAACTAGTTACTTTGCATGCATTGTTTTACACCCAAAACGCATGATGGGCTTATAAAACATGATGCTTATTTAAATATATTACTCTGCCCAACAGTACAGTCTATAAAGTTGTTTACGTTATCTTAACTAGTAGGTACATTAAACTACATTTTATTAAAGGCATTCTGGTAATTCATAAGGATTTATATGTTTTAACTAATGTCTTCATCGGCTAAGCTTTGTCTTTATAGCTATTGAGCAATTTAATTCATCAGGAAAATTCTGTAATTGGGTGGTTCAACCACTTACTTTCTGCAAAAGAGCTGCAAACCAAAATCGATTAATTAGCAATTCATGCAGACCGGCTGGCTCATTTTCTAAAAAAGCCACCAGTTCTGCATTTTAAAAGTATTAAGTCATTAATAAACAGTTAACAATATCAAAATTCCACCAGAATGAGTACATTATTTTAAAAGGGGATTGTGCATTTATGATTTACTAATATGCCACTAGTTTGCAGTTGTTAATAATGAATTCATAATTTTTGTAACAATTCATTTTGGTTCAGATGCTCTGCAGTTTCAGTTCAGAAGGAAAATAGTCCATTGAAGTTGCCTTCCTGATGCTTGTGGAGGATGAAAAACCAGCCAGAGAAATGTTCCAAGACCTGACAACTCAAAGGTGGTTTTTAACTGACGGTATCAGTTTTATTTGTGTATAAAACATTGATACATTACCTATTAACCAATGATCAAGCCTTTAGTTGTAATTTACCAACGCCTTAAAGAAATATGTCAATGTCAAAATCAATGCATGAGGAGTAATAATCCAATACTATGTCCATTGTTTTTTGGGGGGGGAATTTTAGGCCACTTATTTTTGTAAAACAAAGTATCAAAAACTGAGGACACGCAGTTGGATGCTGTCCTCCTCTCCTACTTCAATGCCTAACAAATCTCTCTCTCTCTCTCTCTCTCTCTCGCCACACATTAGTCTATGTGTACCGATTCACTTGCCTCTTTGTGCTACAACCTTGTTTAGCAAGAAAATCGTTACCGCCAAATTTTCCCAGAACGTCTGCCTCCAACTGAGTCCTTAACCAAATATCAGTGCCACATTGTTTACTTCCAGATCATGGTGTGGATTGGAAAGGAAGGTGACATGAACACAGTGGCTTGAGGATGGAAACTGGTGGACAACTGGTTCCTGCCAGTTATGACCAGTGAGACTTCTGCCCCAGAAAGCCTCCTGCAGATGATAATGTAATTGCACAACTGCCTGCCGAACACAACGGCCCAGTTGTAGGGCATATGGACTACCAAGCATGCCTGCTTGTGGACCATTTCAAGTTGGGAATTGTGAGAATCGCTATAATCAACCTCTATGGGAGGAAGAGTGTGAAGACTAATGGTAAATCTAGTGAAGGTCACAGTGCAACAAAGTATAACAAAATAAACCAGAATAAGAGGAAACTGAAGAAAATATAAAAAAATATGTAAGAAAAATATTAAAAAAATATAAAAATCAAAAGTTGAAAAAAACAAAACTCATTATAAAAAATATTGAAACAAAATAAAAGGGGTTAGCGGTACTACTTTCCCTTAAAGGTAAATGTCGAGCAAATTTTAATTACCTCTTTTACTGTGGGCTAGCCTGTGAAATCATAAAGTCTTATGTGATCTCATCTTAACCTATGTTAATACATTGTATATTTATTTGTTGATTATATTTTGTATAATTAATCTGAATCGGCAAGGTAATTAGTAACTGAAGCTATTAAATAAATGTAGTGGAATAAAAACTACAACATTTGCCTCTGAATTGTAGTGGAGTAGAAGTAAAAAGTATCAGAAGATTGAAATACGTAAAGTAAAGTAAAGTACCTCAAAATTGAAAAAGTAAACAACAGCACTTCATTTTGTACTTTCTACCATTTGGAGTTTGGACCACTAGTTTGCTATGGAGCTGTGTTTATGAGTACCTTTTTCTTGTCTTGTGCACGCACACTATATACTGACACTACACATACTGTAGGCCTGCCAATGGTTTCACTCTATTGTCGTGATCAACAAGTGTGCCAAAAAACACACAGAAATGAGCCAACAAAGGCAGTGCAGAAGGACACAGGTGAATGTAAACAATACAGTATTTATAATAAATAAGCTTTTCAAATGTTTTATAATTAAGTAAATGCATTTAACAGGTTTGTTGGACTTCAAGGATAACACAATGCTTGCAATAGTGAGGTTTTATCACCTTAAGTACATAACTTGCCTAGTTTTGATAAACTGATTAGAACTAATCTTAGAATTAATGACTCTTTGTTGGTGCAACCCAGCCTGAATGTAAATATTTGACTTTGTTTAGTAGAAAACTGCACAGGGCACCATTACTGTAAGTAAAGAATCTGAATAATTATGCCACCACTGCAATAGAGGAAGTAGCTAAAGAAGCAGACGTGTCTTTGTATTTTGTACATTCATGATAGCAGTTTTACAAAATAGTGTTGAGACATATCACTGTTTGTCTAAATAAGAATGGCTGTGGACACTGACCTTGTAACTCCACTATTGTATATTGATGCTTAGCTCCCTGGTTGGATTGCAGTTTACACCTGTAGTCTCCGCTCTCCAGTGGCTGCACTCTCTTAAAGATGAGAGATAATTGTCCATGTTTATACTCACAATGGAAGTGACTTAGAGTGTGCCTGTGGTGTGTGATATTTCCTTCATTGTCCACAGAACAAAAAGATCTGTTGTTTTGGGACCAGTTCATGTGTTTGATTGATAGTCCATGCCGTGATGAGGACACGTTGCAGTTTATGGTAACCTGTTTGCCGCACTCTGCAGTAATCTTGGGAGTCACACTTAGTGTCACCAACTCTGTAGACAAAGAAACAAATATTGTACTGAGATTTAAAGGAAACAAAAGCTTCTTGTTGGTTTAGCATTGTTATTTGCAGAACCCCACTGCTATAGCTTACATTATTAGGGTATCACACCCAGATCTTCCTTTTAAACCTTTAGAGGAAGAATCCAGAGATTCTTTCCTCCTGTATACCTCTGATCATTTTGAAGATTCAACAAATTTGTGACTTTTTCTTCAATAAATATGTCTACTGAACAAATGAGTTTAAAATGGTTCAAATAGTTTCACATACCTTGTGGTGTAACGAATGCAGTTAGAAGCCAGAGAAGTGTATACAATGCTGTGTACACCATTGTTCCCTCTTTTGCATTTCACTGTAACATGGAGAACAATCACAATAAAACAAGCTCATTTAACACTTATATTAAAAAAGCAGCATGTTTGTCTTTTATCAGAGTAGAACTGACCTCAGGATGATTGGTGCTTCTGCTCAGCTCTTCTCAAGTGTCTCTGATTCCTTATGGTATCGTCCTTCAGACTTGTCCCTAAGAGCAGAACGTTAATGATTACAGAATGTAGAGGAATTACCAGAAAGGCTTATCTCTGTGGAGGGTGTGTGCTGTAATATAAACAACAATGGGAAGGGAAAGGAAAGTGTGGTGTTTGTGTGTGTGTGTGTGTGTGTGTGTGTGTGTGTGTGTGTGTGTGTGTGTGTGTGTGTGTGTGTGTGTGTGTGTGTGTGTGTGTGTGTGTGTGTGTGTGTGTGTGTGTGTGTGTGTGTGAGAAGAAGTGAAAGAAACAGACAGAGTGAAGGCCTGTTCATGAAAAAGATTAGGTTTTTCCCATGAGGTCATTATGACTATTTGATATTGTTCAAACTTCCTTCCAATAGCCACAAGGGAAAGGCTTTGATCTTTTATGTTCTACAGAGTCACTCTTGCTCAGTTGAGGACTGTGTTGTGTCCTATTGTAAGTTCTTTAGTCATTTTATTGGAAGCAGTCATGTAATCATGGAAGAGTGAGATAAATGTCAATAACACACACACACACACACACACACACACACACACACACACACACACACACACACACACACACACACACACACACACACTACACACTCATCAAAACATCATCAAGACATCATCATCAAGACATCATCACTTGATGATGATGTCTTGATGATGTTATATATATATATATATATATATATAAAATTGAATATATATTCAAGTTTATATCATTATATTTTTACTTAGTTTATGTGGGTTAACCATATGTGACTTCAGAGTTACATTTTGGAAAATAGGGAGAATGTACAATGTGCCCCAGGTGATGGGAAAGCTGTGACATTTTGGGTGAAAATCTTGCTGATGCAGGTTTAGAGCAAAATCTGCATATGTAAAATTTCCATGTTGAGACTGCATGCAAAAATACAGCATCCCAGTTATTTCAATGAGGAGGGAGGCAAAAAATGCAGGGTCATCTTGCAAAACGTTTCAGAGGCTCGAGGCCACTTTTGCCGCTACCAGCATACTGTGTAGCACACCCAAATCTTTGACCGCAACTGTCGGACGTAGTTGCATTTAGGCATCATGTTTGTGACAAGAAAGAAAATGTGTGGGGAAAAAAACCAGACAACATCTCTGCTGCACTATAACAATGTCACACTGCTTATGCCTTTGGTACTTGGAGACCACAGTCATTTTTTACACGGCAACTAGAAGGGGGCTCTTAGTAAAACTTCTTCAAGTCTTATTGCTTCACGTACCTTGTTTTGGCAGAATAGATGCAGTTATACGCCATAGCAGTATTGTATGTTGTGTTCTGAATCCCTTCACCAGTTTTCTTGCATTTTACTGAATTGTGAAAAAAACTTAGCATTAAAATGTCACTAATGATTTATTACTGTCAGTGTTATAACATCAACTGTTTTTTTGTTTACATTATGTTTTATGCATAATGTACAGAAGTGACTTCTTCCTGCTGCAGCTTTGGTAGTTATGACCAACAAACACAACAAAACAGCCAGTCATGTTTACCATTAGTCCTCATCTTAACAGTGAATCTAATCAACTTAATGATTGGCAGATTCAGTTCATCAACATGAAGCCAAGCAGACAAACTGATAAACCTTTAAAAGTGGTTGACATTTCTGTTGATGTTATCTACCTGACAGTTTCTAGTGAGCCTGTGTCTCCTGCCTTACATTCTGATTTCTGTTGTACTGTCCTTTGCCCTAACGGCAGGCTTTTATGGTTTTATGAGCACAGTACACACTATTGTCAATGTTGATGTGGCCATAGCAATAAAGTATTACATTTTGAATCAACAGTCTGCCGCCTTTCATATTCAACATCACTGGGATTTTTTACTTTGGTTAACATTGCAAGATAGGGCATGGCATGGCTGAGTTCAGGATAGTATCAACTCTTTCACCACTGTATTAGTCATTTAATGGCTGAATCATACCTCCATATACCTCCAATTGCTCAAATCCTACCTTATTGGGTAGATGTTAATCTTATTGCATATCTTCTGCTGTGTAATTTGTAAGGTTATGTACAGTACAGGCCAAAAGTTTGGACACACCTTCTCATTCAATGTGTTTTCTTTATTTTCATGACTATTTACATTGTAGATTCTCACTGAAGGCATCAAAACTATGAATGAACACATATGGAATTATGTACTTAACAAAAAAGTGTGAAATAACTGAAAACATGTCTTATATTTTAGATTCCTCAAAGTAGCCACCCTTTGCTTTTTTGATAGCACTGCAAACCCTTGGTGTTCTCTCAATGAGCTTCATGAGGTAGTCACCTGAAATGGTTTTCACTTCACAGGTGTGCCTTGTCAGGGTTAATTAGTGGATTTTTTTCCCTTATTAATGGGGTTGGGACCATCAGTTGTGTTGTGTTGTGCAGAAGTCAGGTTGATACACAGCCGACAGCCCTATCGGACAACTGTTAAAATTCATATTATGGCAAGAACCAATCAGCTAAGTAAAGAGAAATGAGTGGCCATCATTACTTTAACAAATGAAGGTCAGTCAGTCCAGAAAATTGCGAAAACTTTGAATGTGTGCAAGTGCAGTCGCAAAAACCATCAAGCGCTACCACGACACTGGCTCACATGAGGACCACCAAGAGTCACCTCTGCTGCTGAGGATAAGTTCATCCGAGTCACCAGCCTCAGAAATCGCAAGTTAACAGCAGCTCAGATTAGAGACCAGATGAATGCCAAACAGAGTTCTAGCAGCAGACACATCTCTAGAACAACTGTTAAGAGGAGACTGCGCGAATCAGGCCTTCATAGTCAAGTAGCTGCTAGGAAACCACTGCTAAGGAGAGGCAACAAGCAGAAGAAATTTGTTTGGGCCAAGAAACACAAGGAATGGACATTAGACCAGTGGAAATCTGTGCTTTGGTCTGATGAGTCCAAATTTGAGATCTTTGGTTCCAACCGCCGTGTCTTTGTGCGATGCAGAAAAGGTGAACGGATGGATTCTACATGCCTGGTTCCCACCGTGAAGCATGGAGGAGGAGGTGTGATGGTGTGGGGGTGCTTTGCTGGTGACACTGTTGGGGATTTATTCAAAATTGAAGGCATACTGAACCAGCATGGCTACCACAGCATCCTGCAGCGACATGCCATCCCATCCGGTTTGCATTTAGTTGGACCATCATTTATTTTTCAACAGGACAATGACCCCAAACACACCTCCAGGCTGTGTAAGGGCTATTTGACCAAGAAGGAGAGTGATGGAGTGCTGCGCAGATGACCTGGCCTCCACAGTCACCGGACCTGAACCCAATCGAGATGGTTTGGGTGAGCTGGACCGCAGAGTGAAGGCAAAAGGGCCAACAAGTGCTAAGCACCTCTGGGAACTCCTTCAAGACTGTTGGAAAGCCATTTCAGGTGACTACCTCTTGAAGCTCATCAAGAGAATGCCAAGAGTGTGCAAAGCAGTAATCAGAGCAAAGGGTGGCTACTTTGAAGAAACTAGAATGTAAGACATGTTTTCAGTTATTTCACACTTTTTTGTTAAGTACATAATTCCACATGTGTTCATTCATAGTTTTGATGCCTTCAGTGAGAATCTACAATGTAAATAGTCATGAAAATAAAGGAAATGCATTGAATGAGATGGTGTGTCCAAACTTTTGGCCTGTACTGTATGTAACTACATTGCGCTACTGTACGTTAACTACGTCACATACGTACGTAGCTGTAGTTACATAACAAACATAGTTATTTTAACCCAAACCATGATCTTTTCCTAAACCTAACCAAACTGTGACCATTTCACAATGTTAACCACATGTTTAAAACTGGGACCGTTTTGTTTAGGTACGAGGATGTGTTGATCTCTTTCCACTGGGAAGGGGTGCTAATTTAGGAAATGTCATGTTGGTCGTATAGAGGTAGGAACAAACAACCTACTGTACGTGGACTAGTCAAAGCAGTAAAAGCACAGTTGTAACACACAGTTACACTCACCTAAGTGGAATGCAGTCATCATTAATGGTATTAATTCCTTTAATGCCCAGTCTGTAATCTGTCTTTGGTTATGCACACATACACTACACAAAAATACATGTTTTACTTCAATTCACTGTCTCATATTACAGGGAACCATGGTGTCAAAGTCTCAGGCCTTCCCTGCCCTGCACGACAGCAACGATGCGGCTTAGTTAGACGGCATGTCGGGTTTCATCCTGTACTTAATTGCTGTGGGGACCAGATTATCCATAACACTGAGTTTTATCTGTTGCATTCACATGATTTGCAGAAGTTCTGGTAAACCGCTGAAGTTGTCGAGTTGTGTTTGAGTCACATTCTGGACCTGCTGCTAGGATGATTAATCAGGTAGATTTTTATGCAGTAAGGGGAAAACTTTGAATCTCCGAGTTTGGCGATTGGTGAAGGTTGTGTATTACATATTTGTTGTTAGGGACTGAAAATTGTTACATTGATACAGTAGAAACTTTTTTTCCCCAGAGCGCTTGGATAATGTCAAAGATTGCAGTGTTAAACCAAAGAATGATTTATGTGACATTCTCTGGATGTTACTTCTGTTAGATGAATCACTTATGGCTCCAAAAGCTAATTTTTCAGTTATTTGAAACATTGGCCAGTGGTCTAATTACCACCAATACAAAATAACATGAATTATAGAGCTCAGTGCATAAATCATTTTTGTAGAATAAAATAACACCAAACAACAGTTGTAAGGTTTTTAAATGACAAAAATGGAAACTTGTTTAAGAGTCATGAAGATGCTAGTACAAGTAGCACTCATAATTCCTGTGTATCTAATTCCTGACTTTAGCTGTTAAGCCCCCCACTAAAGCTCTGCCTCAACGAGATTTAAAGAATATAAGCCTTGCTGGCACTTAACTCCAAAAGTTCTATAAGAATCTCAATTACAATATGTTGTATACTGCTGCAAGTTTAGATTTCAAATGCACCTTGATGCATTACTGGTAAGTGAAACAAAGCCTCCCAGTTCATGATGTTGGATTAAACATATTTAGTTCTATTTTGAATCTGTTCAAAAAAAAGTTGTGGACATTTAAAGCAACACTAAAGCACTTTTCCCGCTTCAGTCCCGCTACAGGTTGGAAGCGTAATTGTCCATTACATTACATTATGCAAGCTTGCCAGATCAGGTGATGGATCTGTAGTTTGAATAAGACATAATGAGACATTACGACAGCGGTAATGGACAATTCCTCTTCCAACCTGTAGGGATTTTGTAGCTGATACTGACATAGGAACAGAATTGCCATTGTTTTCAAGTCTACAATAAATAGGTTAATCATTGGCATCGACATAAAGGTGAAATACATGAACAATAATAACTTGCTAAACAGATAAAGAAGAATGCATTTACAATCATTGGGCATGTGAGAAACACGACTTTGTATAACACTGTAATTCTTTTGTATGTATACAGTATGAAAAGTCTGTGGCTGTTTCAGTTTCTCACAGACTTGGGTTGGAAATCATTGCTATTGTTGTGGGCCTTGTAAAGCCTGTTGAGACATGCTGTATGATACTGGAAAAACACTGGACTTGACAGTTTTCCCAGGTTTACTTTTACTTTTCAAAAAGGAATTGCATTTATTGAAATCCCTGCTTCTATAGGTTAGACATTCCCAGAATTCTTATCTGGGTCAGCCATACAGTATACACACTCTTTGTAAAAGTGGCTCTTGAGCAGTGCTTTTTGTCAACTTGCCAAAAAAACAAATCACAAACCTAAAACTATTTTACACCAGAAACCAGTGTTATAGTCGAGACCACCTAAACCGAGACCAAGTCATCACCAAGACCATGATTGTATCAAGACCGAGACAAGACTTTGAGGGGTTGAGACAGAGTCAAGACCAAGACCAAGGCAGGGCGAGACCAAGTCAAGATCAAGACCAGACCATTGTGAGTCCCACACTGCATGACACGATAAAAAGTGTGGAAAATGCTAACCATAACCACTCCTCAAATTGATGTGAAAGATCCACAGTCCCATAAAACCCCACCCACAGAAAACAAATTAAGATTCTTCTTCATTCACCTCTTTCATTGCCATAATTGTATCATGAGAAATGCCTTGATAAAATAATCAAAAAGCAGTTATGGTCTTGACCAGTCTTGAAATAAAATCCTGAGTCCTCTTTATCTGAGACCAAGACAAGACAAGTAAAAATGCGGTCGATTCCGAGACAAGACCTTCAAAAAGTGGTCTCGAGACCAAGACAGATCTCGCGTACAACACTGCCAGAAACTAAGATTTATGAGCACTTTATGAAGCAACATCTCACCATGTATATGGGATATGTAGTTCAGTATTCATGGGGGATTTGGACCAGACCACAGCACAATGAATCATAAGCACATGGGTGATATCACTTTGTTCTCAGCTCAACACAGTATTTTTTCTGGGTCAGGTTAATGGACCTTTTTCAAAGCAGACATTTTGACTTGTCATAGTAGGAAAAGCACAGCTGAAATTGATAACCTTAACAATGGCTCAATTCCATCAAGTGTCCCATTAAGCTATTTCAGTGAGTCAACATGCACAATACCAGGGCCTCTCCTAAGTGGAATCATTATTGATTTTGAACACACCTGTGCTTTTCCTACTATGACATGTCAACATGTCTGCCGTGAAAAAGGTATATAGCCAGTGTCTTTTGGTTTTCTCCACTTCTGCTACACCTTCAACTCACTTGAACTTCTCTTTGTGCAACAATTTGAGAAGTATTACTTTGGTACTGTGCTTAGATGTTTGACTGGAAAGACAATGTGTGTAAAGAGAGGAAAGCTGCCCCCCCTTCTCAGCATCATTGACTGCTGATTCCAGCCATCAGCAGCATGGTTGTAGTGCTTGGTACAGCCATTAGTGGTGGTGACTGGTGACCTGCAGAAAATGGCAGGATGCATTTAATGCTACTATCTCCTCCTTCAAGAGCCGTAAGTGAGAGGGGCACAGGAGAATCGAAGCAAGGCTCTAAATTATACAGCATTTGATTTGCGAGCAAAGAAGCAAAGCAGTTTGAACAAAAAAACTAGTTTTTTTGTTGAAATGGCTGAGCGCAGGTAGCAAGTGACTCGCCACTCACATAAAATTGAGCCAATTTTACCCAACAGTCACAGAGGCGCCTCAATGGATCTCTGCATGGCAATGATTGTAGTCTTTAGCTGTACTATGTTTTTTAGGGACAATAGTTTGAAAATACTAGAAAAACACAGCACTCCTTCCTGTCACACATGAGTTTATACATGCTGTCAAAAACAGGAATCATCTGCTACAGTTGCAATAAACATTGGCCTTCATTTGAACAGACATACTCTGAGGGTCCATTCGATCAGGCACATACCTTTATGTTTCCAGAGTCATAATTTTATTTTCATTTTTCATTTCATTTAATGTTGTTTGAATACGGGCAGATGCTGCGACATAGACATTTGTGCAACAAATATCCAATGTACAGCATCACAGCATTTATAGCTATTGCTAATGCCCGTCCCTAGAAGGGCTTTAATACAGTCATAAAAACATACATTAAACATTGCCACATTAAATGACATAAAGTAAATACACATAAAAGGCACATCCATCTGTGCTATTGACTTGGTAGTAGAGAAACATCACATTATATAACTAATGCATTAGCTGAGAGAGAGAGACAAAGTGCTTGTGACCAATAATTATCAAATTCAAAGCTAATTCATTTAAAATGCCCCAAAGCAGTCCTTCTCTTTAGCTAGAGAATGTCTTGAGTCATAAAGTATGGTAAAAGATTCCCAATGAGATTACATCATCCATAGCATCTTTATAAGATATTCTGAAATGCTCTAAAACAGTTACATTTGAGTCAGGGTTTTAGTAGTTTTAAAAAGCTAGTAGAGTTTGGCCAGCAACATGATCTGTGACGACACACTAATACACAGCTCCACAATATATTAATATATTATATTGACAAAAATATAGTAAAATATCAATTGGCTCTTACTGAAACAAGTTCACGCCGTTAACCAGACATAACCTTTGTTCAATTGTGTAACTGGAAAGTCCAGCACAATCTGTGTAAATTCTGATCTAAACATACATTTCAATCTGGGCAAACAACTGTGAGCTTATTAGCAAACCTTTGGAGATGCTATTTTCTGAAAACATGTGAGAGGAAGACACACTTGACAAATCCTTACTCCGACACACAGACACACACATGCTGACAATCACTCAACACTTGAAACACTTGAAACATCAAATCAGGCACTTAAAGAAGAGACCATTATCCCCTAATTTTATAAACACGGACAGACAGATTGTGCTGTCTGTGATTCCAGTTTACCCAGGAGCCTCGACTCCAGACTGCTCTCTTCTACCAACCTTGCACAGACCAAACCAACACATTACATTCTATGACTCCCCCGCTGCCCCAATCCACCCTCTCTGTCTGTGTCCTCTGTTCAAGCCCTTAAACTCTGAGGACATCTCCATCACACACAATCATGAATCACATTTATGAGCTGATCTGGAAGCTTCGCTGCGCTCATAAACACACCACCCGACCCAATCTCCACTCATAAAGAGTGCAATCACACAGTTAATGTCTATTGGAAGGTTTGTTGGAGGTTACAGAATGAGAGTATGCAGGAATGGGATGAGCTGCCCTCGTGGGGTTGGAATGAAAAGAAATGACACAAACTAGACTCATCAGCTAACATTTGTTTTTGTCTTGCACATACAGTATACTAGACTACAGTATATACAATATTGTGATGAGTAAACTTTATAATGGAGCACAGATCATTTAGGTTCATATAATGCTATTTAAGACATACTTTCACATGGTCTACAAGGCTTTGGAGTCTCAAGTCATGTTTTTCTTTTTTTATATATATTTTATATAAATGAATGCTATATATTTTTAAACATATTTTCCGTGCAAACCATATAAGTGTGCTGGAAAGACGAGGTGATATCCTGAATGATCATTATGTCTTTGCTTTTATTCCTGACAGTCATAAATGACTTTTTCAATGAAAAGGTGCAAAAAACTGAGAAAGACCAGAAAGGAAATGTAGACATGAAAGGTTAATTGCTGATTGTTGCTAAGTTCTACAGTTCTGCGTTTTTGACACACTGCTTTAACATGCAATTCATCAACATTATATCCACAAAGCCCATCAGATCAATGAAAAATGTCTTGATGTTTTTAAGCCATGAATGCAGATAATTGGTTCACTCTCTGGGATCACATGATTTTAAAGGTCATCCCTTTTAACATGTTTAAAAGGCCTCACTGTCGCTGTTAGAAATGGCCTGTCACATTGATTTACATAAAGCTACAATGAACTGGTAGAAAGTAGAAAGTAGAAAGTAGAAATTACCCTCATGTGGTTAGAAAAGCTGCAGCTACTACGTGGACATGGAGAAATTAAGGAGAGTTGAGCTTTGCCATCTGTAGCATCATGATACATCAATCTTACCACAATCTACAGGCTGTTACAGAAACTAAAGATGCAATTGAATAATCGTGATTGTAGTGCAGCTGCCTGCTGTAGCTGGCAGGAACAGGAGATATTTTAGAATTGAGAGAAAATCATCATGACATGGTGTTACTGACAACACATCAAAGTCTGTTTAAAGGTATTGGGTAGTACTACTGCATTTGGGGGAAAAAAGTAGCATAAAGCCTTTTTAGATAAAGATAAATTGCCTTAAAGGAATATGCCACCGTTTGTTGAAATAGGGTTATTCACCGTTTCCTCTATATTTATATAGGTGGGCAAACGCATTTTTGTTTCAGTGCATGCATTGTCTTAGTCCGGCGCCGCCGCCGCTAGCTTAGCTTAGCGTAATGAATAGAATCCTTTGTTGCCGTTAGCATGTCATGAATAAAAGTGACCCAACAACAACAAAAACAAAACCTAATTACTTCTTGTGGCCTTCGTATTCACAACGAGTAAAAATAGCAATGCAGATTAACTAGACTATTACCTAGGCAGACTTCACAACACTGTTGTACCAAGAAAGCCTCATAACATATTGTGAAGTGAGCATAGAAAGTTCAATATGACACTGTTTGTATTATGTTGTAATATTTACTATAATAAAAAATATAATTGCATTAGCACCTCCCATGGATGTATTACATTAACTGGATACCAGATCCCAAAATGGCATCTATTTAGTTCAATGGAGTTGCTTGCCTGGCGCATACGCCAAAAACGTTTCTAAGCTTCCAGGTTAACTTCCATGATATGCGGCCTACTGAATATGCGCAGTAGTGTTTCCCCCACTGGCCCAGCCCGCGAGTTCCCGCTCGGCCCATAGACATGTGTGGTGACATTATAGGTTTTTAAATCACTTTTCTCGGCTAGATGAAAGTTTTTTTAAATACAAAAACTCCATGGATTAAAAATTCAGAATAGAAAGAGTCATAACCGACCCTATTTGCAGTTCGAGGTGCCCTGTCAACAGTTTTACAGACGTCTCTTTTACAACGGTGGACTATGGGGAAAATCCTTTTTGGGCCGCAGGGGGATTTTTTGTTGCAATACCACAAGTGGCCACTGGACAATATTAACAGAAGGCTCTTCCTGGGGTCCTGGCACCACCGCTGGCATTGCAGTTAACTAGAGGCTGCATTTGTTACTTCCACCCTCCAAGTCGGCAGAATACTGTCAGTCTATGAATTTTTAGTGATGTTTTTACATTAAAAGTAAACCAATTTGTGCATAATATGACAGGACGTGTGACATCCTCCTCCACCACGTATCCATAAATTCTTAAAGATGTTTGTTTGAGTGGCCTGATTAGCTCAGTTGGTAGAGCAGGCACACACACACACATATATATATATATATATATATATATATATATATATATATATATATATAGGTTTACTCCTCGACGCAGCGGCCGTGGGGTTGACTCCGACCTGCTGCCCTTTGCTGCATGTCATTCCCCCTCTCTCTCCCCTTTCATGTCTTCATCTGTCCTATGGAAATAAAGGCCTAAAATGCCCGAATAATCTTAAAAAAAAAGATGTTTGTTTGACACATTCAGTTTAATAAGCAGTTCAAGGTACCGCAGTGCTGTTATTAGCCCCATCCGCAATGTCCCTGTTCCTGCATGTGATTCATGGATTCATCAAATTCAGGCTGTTGCTCTTGACCAGCTCAACATTATTCTGTCCTGCATAATCAGATTTATCTGAGTCATCATTCTCTCTAATCTCTAAAGGAACGACTGTCTCAAGGATCCTCGCTTTCTTTTGTTTGGACTGTAAATGGGTGAAATACAATATTTGGATAAAAATCCCATGCCTCCTGTAAGCCCAGTGGTGTTGTCGGCAGCTTTGATGCAGGACAAATTTATGTTTGATGGAGAGTTCATCACTGAGAAACCAGCTCTGAGGAGATCAGAGGCATGTTTTTGCAGAATCAGGAAGCTAATCAGGCTCAGAGCATACAGGGTAGCTGGCCTACCTTCTTAGCGAATGTAGGGCCGTGCTCAAACTTGACGCCAATTTTTGCTAATGCTGAGGATTAGCCTCTTCTGTTTGCTTGAACTTTGCAGCTGCTGATGTGTTATTGCAGCATTACTGGGCCTAAACAAATCCTTCATTTTGGCTTGACTCCCCGATGAGATTCTAGCTTCTAAAGGTGTTTTATGATAGGATGATTAAATGTGGTTCAAACTGCCTCAGTGAAAAAAAAGATGACATGTGACGTGTTTAACACTTCACAACCACTTCACACTGAAGGGCTTATAGAAGTTCTTTCATTGCCAGACATTTAAAGTGGATATATTTACCTTCATTATAAAAAAGGATATGATTATGGTGATTGCGGTGAAAGCACACAGAGATCTCTATGCATTTCCTCCCCTCATGGTCATCCATGTCTGACAGAGAAATTATTTTCATTTAATAACAAGACTGTACAGATGTCCACATGCTGGTGCTTAGTGTACAATGCCGCTCCCTTAATCAAGCTTTAGTGCTTCACCTTGATTTGGACAAGGTGAGTCTGCAACGTAATCACAAACAGAACCTGAACCATGCAGGAGGAAGCATACAATAAATAGTCTAGCCAAGGTAGCCTCTGTGAGGCTGTACAATTTGTTTTTGATCTGTAACAGTCATGGTGAAGTAAATGTAATCAATTGCCAGAGGGCAGTGTCAAAATAAAGGTATCTGACAAATTGCACTTGAGAGGTTCATCATGTTGAAAGGAGATGTCTGTAACAGTGTTACATAGTTTATATTATAAGTTCATTATAGTGTAAGCAGAAAGGTCAACACTAATCACTTGTGAGATTTTATATAACATGTTGAGGCTGAAATAATCTTTCAGGTATTTAGTCAGCAAATATTGGACTGCATCAAATTGCATGGTATCCATCCAATAGTTGTCGAGACAAAAATAATAGCTGCACTGTACAAAACAGCTTTCCTTGCACTACACCTTGAAAACACAGCACAGAGTTGTTTCCCCTCTACTCCTCTGGATGGAAATAAACTGTTGTTGGTTTTGTGGTTCTATTCTACCTGAATTGGTGACTACAGCTGTCAGTCATGGCCGCAGCTGTGCCGCAACATATCCGGACCTGGTGGGTATTGACGGACGGCGGAGCACGCAGGAGACACGCAGCAGAGCCGGTCCGCAGCTGTTCTGCATTCAGTGGAAATCCGGAGTAACACTATAACATTGCAATAAGCCATAGGGAGCTAATACCTCATGTGCTAACTGAATTCAGGTTTCCTTCCAAGGGTTAACACTCTTGACATATCTGCCAGCTGAACACTTCTAGTGTGTAAAGCCCTTCACTCCGGAGGGAGGAAACACATTTCCTTTAACCTTGTATTGTTAAGGCTGATGGACTGAAGTGTTTGTGTTATCCAGCCGGTTGCCATGCTTCTTCATGTTGTTGTCGTCCCTCTAATTGCCCCCTCAGTCCAAATTCTCTTTCTAGCCTCACACATCTACACCTTGTTCTGCCAAAACAAGGCGGCCAAATGGCCTACGCCCTGGTTTACTGAAGAAACACGTGGTCCTAAGCAGGCCTGCAGGACATGGGAAGGACAATGGAGTGAATCAAAACTGGAAGTTTTCTACCTCTTATGGCATAAGTGTATGTTGAATTACAAGTGTGCTCTATTCTCTGCAAAAATATACTGAATGTTTGTCCATCCTGGGAGAGGGATCCATCCTCTGTTGCACTTCCTGATGTTTCTTCCACTTTTTCCCCCTGTTAAAGTTTTTCTCGGTGGGGGGACTGTAAAGCTCCTTGAGGCAAATATGCGATATTGGGCTATATACATAAAATTGACTTGGCTTGACTACAATTATCAAACACTCGGCAGCCTCATAGGTGTTTTCACATCCCCTATGGCTGCTCAGCTTAGACCCATCCATCTCTGAATTGACTATATTTAGACGTATAGGACTGGCCTCACTGCCGATGGTATTCATGGACAGTGTGTATTAGCCTTGTAGCCTCCCCTGAGAACTCACACACTGTGATTTAGTGGAGCTGAGAACCATAAATTTCATTCAGGCAGTAGAGGAGAAGTGCAAGTGAGTTATGTTTTTGTTTACAGGGTGCTGTAGGGACCTTAATCTCACAGTGATAAAAGGGGGAGAGGGTGTGTCTACAGTGAACATATGTGTTTGAGGAACTTGCATGCATGTATTTCAGGATGAGCAGGAAGTATATCTAAGTGTATATCTGGACTTTTGCAACAGTGAGAGTTCACAGGGGAGAGGATCATCCCAGATAGGTCTGAGATGTATTTGTTTTTCACAGGAGAGCTGATCTCAACAAGCCATGCTCTGTGTGGTGAGACAGAAAGTTGTTGTGTTAAACAGAGAGAAGTTGGGGACCAAACCCCAAATGGAAACTACAGTATTTTTATTCACTGGATTTGCATCTCCATTGTAAATGAACCAGTCAAAATAGAGTTCTTGATAATAATCAGCCTTCAACATAAATTTGTTAAGAACACCATTCATCAGTGAAAGTGTGCCTCATATAGCTATGAGTCTCAATATCCCAAAAATGATTGCTTCTAACAGAGTGCCGGTCAGATCATTAGCCTCCACTGATGTCCCTTTTAAAGGCATTACCCTTCATAAATGATAGCCCTGTCCATTAGTGATAGTGCATAAAATGAGCTGTTTGACTGCTGATGAAAATGGCCTCTATCAATGCTCCCACACCTCTATCACCCTGCAACTGAGGATCATTCCCCCGCCCCGGTGAGAGAAGGCACTAAGGTAGTGTCATCCATTATCTATTTACTATAACAAACATCAATAATATGTTCCTGCAGAAAGTGTTAAGTGGTGTTGGAGATGAGGGGGTTTCCATGGGGTGGGTAGTTGGAGGGATGGGGGAGTGGAGAGTATGAAGGACCCAAACAGGCGTAAGGGAAAAAACCTGTAAGCATGAGACAATAAATGCTAATGTACAACCCCTCCATCCAAGACACATACACACATGTGTGGGCATGCTACCATTGTTCTAGGGGACTCACTGTGGAAAGAGAGGTGTGGGGTTTCCAATTGTAATTCTCACATCAAAGAAGGGAGCCTCACATCCTACGTTGGAAGGAAATAATTTTACCAGCTTGACTAATGCCAGAGGTTGGCTATATGCACTCTTTATATTAACACATATTTCAAACATCAAAGCCGTCTATATGAAAATGCATCAAGTGGTAATGCTCAACATTAATTTTTACATTTTACTCTGAAAGCCAAAGCAGCAGGCAGCAGCATGCTTTGCCATAGCCTGTTAAAATTGAGGACGTAGCATCCGTGACGTCACCCATTGGTTTGTGAGCTACCATTTTAAAGCCTTGAGTTTGGCGATACAGCGTTGCAATCTTGTTTTTTTTGCAACTGGATGTGACGATTTTTGACGAGAGGGTGGAGCTGGTGAGGATGACGCGGCCAAGCCAGCGTTGCAACAGCGCTGTGCTAAGCTAAATGCTAAAGAGGGAAAGTTACCGATTTTCAACCCTTCTGAAGCGAGTCATCCAGTGGAGATTTCCCCGGCTAGTAAGCGCTGACCTCCGGGTAGGCTACTGCCGCCATTCATCTGCATCTACGGCAATATAGAAAATCAACTTTCCAGCTCATCCTAGTAGTAGCTAATTGAAGTGCATTTCCATTATGCTGAATAAGCCTTTTTTAAGCAATTTAAATGTTCCAATTAACTTTGATGAAGTGAAAACACACAGTGAGAGGGTCAAAGTTTAAGACAATAACATGGACACCACCGGGTAGCCACGCCCCTAAAGCATTTCCTGAATCAAGTGAGAAGTAGGGTCATTTCCCCATAGATTTCTATAGAAATTGACTTCTTTTTGCAACCAGTGGAGTCACCGCCTGCTGAAAATAAATAGAATGCAGGTTTAAGGCACTTCCACATTCACAGGTCCCGAAGCTTCATCCATTATGTTTACAATCTATGATTAGAGCACAGTTAGTCCTAAATGTAGCTCTAAAGGTGATCAAAATCAGTAGAAGTTTGAGAAGAAAAATTGCCAAAGGCTGGCTGGTCAAATCAGTCAAATTATATTACTAAGGCAATACAAAGAACAGCTGCAGGGCTGTCTTAGGAAATGCCAGAAAGTAAGGCACATCATTTTCAGACGAAGAAACATTAAGAGAGGTACCGGGGGAAACACAGACACGAAAGATCATTAGGTAATAGGTCACCGACTCTTATCTCTTTTCCTTTGGGAAACAGCAGAAATAGTTGACAATTGTGCATACATGTGTTGTTTGAGTATGAGGCAACACAGAAACATACCCGACAAACCGATCTTTAAAGGTCCTGTGTTAAAGAGGGTCGGTTTGTTCTATTTAGTCATGCAGCTTTAGAGCAGCTAAAATCAATATATTTATATTGACAATGGATCACATGACCACTTCCATGTCGTAGCGATGAGGCTACAGAGAATTATCACTTGACTGCAGTTAGTTTATAGCTAACTTTAATGTTGTGGTTCAGTCTCATTGCTCTCATAGTGTAACCTAAAACCCATTGTACACTCTGCACCAAACGGCAGACAGCCAGAGTTAGCGATTAGCTAAAAACAGAGCAGGAAGGAAAGTAAACATTGGATTGACACTGATAATTTGATTCTACAGCACATTTACCAAGGTTAGGTTGAAGATTACTGGAGAAAGATGGATTTATAGAACACATCATTTGAATTTAACACACATGTAAGGGAAAACAACTCTCGCTGGAAAGCCCAGGTGATTTGGTTTATATCTGATTTAGAAAACTCTTCAGCCAATCACGCACCAGTTTCGTGATCTCTGTCTAAAGGTAAAGTACATCACCCTTAACCTTAAGAATACAAAATCATAACAGATCTATAACAAACAAACCATGTAAGAATGATTACACATAACTGAAAGCTTGACTCTCTTTTTCCTGGGCCAGTCTCATTATGTTTTAGCGCACGCACGTATTTCCTTCATTTATTTTTGTGGAACTCAGCTGCTATCGTGTTCTATTATCTACCTTTGAATGAGGAACAATCATGTTTACATTTGAGAGTAGGGAGAGGAGGGAAGCTTCTAACAAAGTTCAGTAGATGTCACATTCCAAGTGTACAACACTGCTTCCTGAAAACTGTCATATGTTTGCTATGGTACATTCCTATTTTTTAAGGAATATTGTAATTTAGCCAGAGAGAACGTCCAGAAGCATCTCTTGTTGATTAAATTGGACCAAGCTTGGACCAAGTACAACTTTAAAATTACACTTATATAAAGCTTGAAAGTGTGCCATGCTGAGGCTGTCATTTTAGGACAAGACGGCTGTATTACTTTGGTGTCAAGGGAGTAGCTCCATGGCCATTTTGGCCAAAACAAACGTCAGAAATGTAATTTTAATCCAGTTGAGAAAGTCTTCTCATATGGCTTCAGGGCTTGATAGAAGTTTGCCAGCAAACGTTATGAGGAAAGCTTATCTCCCATTGTTGAAAGATTCTAGCCCTAGTGCTTGAAGCTAAATAACAAATTACAAAATGACAGTTTCACTTACAATTTTTACCAGCTGCGAGGAGTTTTAGTTATATAATTGTGATTACTTTCTTATGTTTTGTAGACATTAAGTCTCGTAATGTTGTCTTCCTAATCTTCTTACTGTCCTCTCCTGGAGTTTATGCTAAGCAAGACTGCTGTTGCTGTCACGTTGTGGCTGTTAAGTGGCTTTGTGGTTAAATTTTCAAACACATAAAAACATAACAGCATTAATATAAAATCTACTTTTATCATTAAGGTTCTCTCTGCTGCACGAACACCAGCTTGCTAAATACAAAAGCAATTTTACTCTTACCTCTTGCCTTTACTCCTTGATGGCTGTTGAATGATGTCTCATATCAATGTGCATCTCTCCTGTACTGTTCGTTATCTCACACACACTATCGCTGCTCCACCACTGCAACATGGCATCACTGATATTGACTGCTGAGTCACTTCCATTTGTGAAAACTATTGTCTGTCAAATACCTTGGCTTCCTGTCTCAAGTATAGTAATACATTCAGTGGTGTTAGCACCGGGCTGTGCTCTTCCTTCCTCTACATTTAATGTCTGTAGCCTGTTTGTTTTCATATTGATCAATGGTCTGCCTTTGTTCTTGGTAAGCTTGCTCCTGTATATGACATTTGTTATGTCTTTTATCATGAAAGAGAAATGGCAGCTGTGATCAGAATTTTTGAGTTTTGGTATTTAAGCAAACTACACGTTGCTTCATTTTGAACCCCATCTTGTAAGCCCCAACGGCTCACAAGATGGTTACAAGATGAATCTGAGGGGTTGCAAAAAAGTTAGTCTGGCTTACCGGATGGTTAGTGCTGGGATAAAACCTGACATCCAGCGCATCTCTCACACTGTCCCATCTAGACCAAGGGCAGGATTGTAAAGAGAAAAATGTTCAACAAAAGCAGATGAAACAACCAAATTTGTTTAACACAATTCAACATCAGACAAACCGTTTCCTTGCTGGAGTCAAATATTAACATTCCCTTAGAGGCAATAGTACTGTATAATGTATGTGTAGCCTAAATTTCCAGCAACAATTGAGAAGAGAACTATCATACTAGAACTAGTTGCACTATTGAGTTATTCCAGCAGGTTGCCTGGTATATGAAAAGCAGGGCTCTTCAATTCCAAGCCATTTTGGATTGAAACCCTGTACAGTATTATTTACTCTAAACATACTAATCCTTACTCGAGGGCTCACCACCTCATGGGCCCTTTCCAGAGGGGTCTTCAATGAGGTTATCTGCACAGCAGTGAGCATCTGTTGCTCATGATTCTCCTGTGTGGGACAGTTGGTATTTGGAACAGGCCTGTCTAACAATGATACATGAAACAAATGGTGAGAAAGAGATTTTAGACTTATTTGTATTTCTCTGAGTAGCATGAGTGAGCGTCTCACCAGACCACCTTTCTTGCTCCTGTGTAGCGACTAAGAGGTGACTGATAGCGTAGTGTCATCCAAAAATATAGAGGGTGAGTCTGCTCTGCACTCTGCCTGACACTCACATCCATGATTCCAGCCAATCTTAGGAAATGGAAAAGGAAGTGTTCCCAATGTGAGACACCACTTCACGCTACTCAGAGAACAATGGTTATTAAAACATCTTTAATGAAAGAGTTTAATGCCCTCTTTCTAGGTCTCTCCAGTTAAATAATAATTCAAGATGTATTTTGATCTAGTATGAAATAACAGATTGTGAGAGGTTTTTTTATTTTCATTGAGACATTCAGTACAGAAAAATACTTTGCACATGTACAACAGTGCGTCGGAGGGGGACAAGCAGGTCAAAAGTAGCAAAGAAACTACATTGGTATACAACAGGAAAGATATAAAAAACTGAGCAGAACTGAATTATTACTTATTAATTATTACTGAATTTTTTTTGTTTTTTGGCCCTTTTTTAAAATAATTTAATTTAACAAAACTATTAGACACAATTTGAGCATTTCCAGTCACATTAGCGTGCTTTACCTCGAGGGTTGAGATGTATAGATTAAGATGAAGCTACGCTCACCATAGTTTTAATTTACTCTCAAGGCTGAAAGGTTTTTGAGATTTTCCATTAGGCCTGCAACCACACCAGAAAGCTCTAGCACAATTTACTTGGCCACAATGGGCTGCTGTTACTGTATGGCTGGGAATTTAATGAGGTTTTAATGGGCTTCTGTCAATAAGAGTTTGCCACATTTTGCTGTACCGTGTGTTTGTGAAGAGAGTTACACTAATGCTCTACAGCAGCTGCCCTGAACTTTCAGGAATAGCAAGCGCAGCTCAACACTGCCTGATGCAGAGTTTAATAGTCAATAGTAAAAGTTAATATTTAATAGTGTAATAGTGCACAAAAAATGATTTGATCAGAAAGAGATTTGTTTTTTTCCTCTTTCCCTCTCCCTTCTTTCTTTTGTTTTTTGAAAGAACTTTGAATGGGAAGAATTTGAGTGCTGCTGGATGGTTCAAAACTTTGCTAACTTACTTGTTCTATCCCAATACATAAAATACCTAGTTTTTTCACAGCCACATGCACTTTTATGCACAGAAGCTCAGATTACAACACACAGAGAGGGAGTGTGACTTTATTCTCTGCTCAGGATGCCACAACTCCACTATATCTTTACATAGAAAATATTTGTTTGCTGCTATATTAATGTTCTGAATGACGATAACAGCATATTTAAGTTTACCATCATAATGTATGTTGTTACAGTGTACTGTGGTAATATATAGTATATATTTCAGTAAGAATGATTCCACATTGCTCACATGCCTCCCTGCGTAAGAGCAATTTTAGTTCCTACCTGTCATTGTTTTGCGGGGGGACAGTTGTGAATTTAACAAACTCAAACTGTAACAGACTGCTGTAAACTCAGAGAGAGAGAGAAAGCAGTTGTAGGGTCTAACCGTATTGTTGTTGATTAAAGGAGATTATTCAAAGAGCAATTTTTATTTTATTAACCTTTTTAGATTCAGAATCTCTTTTTCAAGGGAGTCCTGGCCAAGACAGCAGTACAAAAGTTCCATATTTAAAATATACAACAAAAACAGACAACATAAAACAGAAAAAGAAAACAGTTGGCAAATTAACATAATCTACACATAATCATCAGCAGCGCTCAGTAGCAGCACATGTGCATTTAGTACTCAAATAATCCTTTATCCTAATTTTAAACTGTATCAATGTGGGTGTTGTAACTCCTTATCAGCCACAGGCCACAAGGACTGGAGAAAGCAAGAAGGTCAAAAATGACAAACATGGTTACACATTATACCACAGATATAAGAGACTAATAAATGTTACAAACCATGCAGATTAAAAAAGGTCATTTGATATCAGATACTTGTTTATGCATGATTATAGTACATGCATTATTAGTTTAACATGGTGCTTTGTGAGACTCAATAAAAATAATTGTTTATTAGGTGGCTGCAGAAAATGTGAGCATTTAGTGAGGCTTGCGTAATTACACACACTGAGTGACACAACTTCAGGGATGGAGTGAGGACAGAAGGAGGCTGCTTTTAGTGTCTTCCTTGTTCAGTATTTCTCTTTCCTCTTTTCTCCAGCTCCTCTGACTTTGCTCCGAGATCACCTGTTGCCCACAAAAGGCCTCCTGGCAGAAATGAAGGGATTTCTATGCTGGTGGAGTTTTCTGTCATCAATCCTGTTTGCCATGCTTCAGTCCCTGCCTGTTTATCCCACCCTCTATCCATCCATCCATCCTTCAGTCCACTCCTTCACATCCTTCTCTCCCTATTCCAGGTTGGCGAATTGATTGCGTTGAGCTTGTGGAAAAAGGCAGCCTCTGGGGACATACATTTAAGGACCGTTCTGCCAGGCCCTCTGTTTTAATGAAAAGCTAAAGCCTCGGCAAACACACCTATACACACAAAGCCCTCATACATACTGCCACACATACAAACTGAAACACACATTACGTATAGTACACAGACTGCAGCTATGTAGCGGGCATACCTGGGTCCATAATTACCTATGTTTGGAGTCCCACTGGCATTTAACAACTGGAGTTACCACCTTGTTTGTCTGCTGAAAGTGAGTGATTTATGTGGGAATGTCAATTCTGCCTTATGGTAGAAGTGAGTGTTTGGTGATTAGATCCCTTGTGTGTAAATAAGAAAGTTTAATTGTGTGTTAAAGATATTTTCAGTGTCACGTTCTGAAGCCATGCTAAAGCAAGGGGACGCTCTAACATGGGCAGGTCAGAAGAACTGGAGAAGATCCTAATGTCTTACAAGCTGCTGTCTAAGAGTGAATCAATATAATGCATCGATTGCTGCTGGGGATGAAGGCTCGTGAGTCAAGATAATGCGTGTTGTGTGTACATAATGTGTCTGGTGTGTGTGCAGCATGTGTTGGTGTATGTGTGCGTTCACTGTTAACTGCTAACATGCAATATAATTGTAATATAATTTAAGTGCTGTATAACTATAATAACAAAGGTTGTAAACACCACCATTAACCAACAGTTTCAACCTTAACGATTCTGCAGTATGAGACCAAATCCATAAATATGCTAAGTGTCTCCGGATTCTTTCTCATAAAATTATTTTTTTTCTCATAAAATCATATTTAAGGCTCTGACAAGCAAATGGGACTGTAGGGGGAACACTTTGGGAAATATCTTTGTTATGAAGTAGGTGCAGAAGTACTCATTGCAAATTGCTGCTTGGGGCAGTGCAGTAGCTCTGGGCAAAGCTGTCAGGTTAAGCATAGTTGTTCAAACACAGAGCAAATTAAATCAGGTGTACAGCATTTGATGTAAATTAAATGTTTTCTGAATTTATATCTCTTTGTTGTCATGCTGATAAAGCTGCGTTTATAGACCAACAATTAACAAGGCTTAGCTGCAGCCCAGACATTTCCTTCCTCAGTGGAGCCGTTTGGATCACTACACAATCACACAACTGCAGATGTTCCCTGCCGAGGGAAGTTGCTAAGTTGGAGTGCGTTTGTGTGCGCCCTTACACACATTCCACTCACCTGTGTGCCTCATGCTTTAGACTTGATTGGAAGCCAGACAGACAAGCTGTTTATTTTAGGAGTTGATTTTTCTACCTTCTCTATTTTTGCGTCCCTCCCTGGCCTGACATGCTGCTGCATCTGGCCAATCAATAATGTACTTCTTAACCAGCGACTGTTGCGCGCTGGAGTAATTACCTCCTCCGTGATCTGACCACATCTCTCATTATACTGTAAGCAGCCTTCATTAGATGCACTGGCTAAAAGGCGTAGGGAGGACACAGAACACACTCACACACACACACACACACACACACACACACACATAAACACACACGTATACACCAAAGACTGATAGGCATGGATAAACACGCTCTACATAGTATTATACTTGAGTGCTCGGGAAGAGAAACAGACAGACAGGCTTGTCACCTCACTGCGCTCCCCATTTTCGCTTCCTCTCTTCCTGTCTTCGCCCAGTCAATCAGATTAGCTGCCATTAGCTGGTATTGGTCCCAACGGCTAGTCTCTCATATACTGCACATCTATGGGAGCATTTCCATTCAGCAAGATGGCTCACCTCCTCGCCTCACTGTGATAGCAGTGCAGCCCATGGGAAATAAAGATATTTGCAGCCAAATCAAATCCACAGCACAGTGGGGGAGATGGTGCCACAGATCAGCATGTTTCTGGCCTGTTTAGGCTTGAGCCAGGCTGGGGGTAGTTTAATGGTTTAATGTTGTTAACACCCCTCCAGGGCTACACGTTTGATTTCCACTGTGGGTAACTGGCAGAGGATGGTGATAAGAGATACTTGAAAAACGTACAATGCATATTTATTCATTGTATGTATTTGTAATACACTTTTAGAGTGCTTACAAGGCTAAATAACACAAACACTATCTTATACTCTCCTGTTTTTGAAACTCCACAATAAAAACCCATGTTCAGCAATAGTATAGGTACTCTTGTTAGTCCTTTCAGTAAAGGCAACAGTCATGGTCCATTAGCGTAGGCCACAGAGATAAATGCCAGTGCGTGGCAGAAGCTAGCAGGTTACTGCATTTATGTAATGACCTTTTGTAGGTCTAACTGATATAGATTTTTTACCTGTTTTTAGCAGAATACTAGAGTGTGCTTCAAAATAACTGAAAGGTGAATTAGTTATGGGATTAGATGGAATTAGTTAAGAGATTTTGAAAATGTTTGCATAAGAAAAAGACATCAGTGTGTGTGTGTGTGTGTGTGTGTGTGTGTGTGTGTGTGTGTGTGTGTGTGTTGTTTTATTTTGGCTTGTTAAAGGAGACATGGTCTGACCTGTAAGAAAGAAATTAGTGTTGTGTTGTTTGTCATCAGCTGTTTGTCTTCCTCATCCCTTAGCTTCCTGTTATACGACTGGCTATCAGCCTGATGGCAGTTCGCTAATGGTGTCAGCGGACTTCAATTAGCTCGCCGCCATGCTTGATCGCACAGCCCTCTCTGCTGAAGAGGGGCCTTAAATTATCTGAAATGCCAGAGCCATTAAGTGTGAATGGTTAATGGGAGTTTAAACAGAGAGGGCGCAAGGAGCAAACAGACAGGGCACAGTGACATCATGCAAGTGGACGGTTTCAGTCTTTGTTTTTCACTCTTTCCCTGTCTGACTGGCTGAAGGTGATAAACACATTACATGTATGTCTGTAGAGGTGGGGGATGACTTTTCTGGCAACGCAGTGCAAATTACTTTCCTTCCAAAACTCTTTGGTTCATCTGGAACAGAAGCATATTTGATTTCAATTCACTTCAATTAACCTCATTTTACCCCTATGAGTCAAAAGAAAGATAAAAGATGTAAGGTATAAGATCGGTATTTACAATCATTCAAAATGACCATAACATTAAATCATCACAGTTTAAAAATGGAGAACGGTGTTGCCATGTGCAATACACGTATTGACACATTCTACATTTTATTTTATACTCATTATTTAAGATTTTTTTTTATTTTGCATCAGTAATTGTAGACATTCCTTAACTCTCAAGATGGGTTTCAGAATTGGTCTCAATTGACTTTATTAGTAATGACAGCGTTATTGATTATGTCTGAAATTTTTGATGTGTCAGTATGAATGTAGATGGGTTTTTTTCTTTGTGTGAATATAGCAGCGCCAATTCAGACCACCTCCTCTCTGAGCTGCAAGGGAAACTTCTAGCAGCCAGAGGAAAGAGGATAAGTGTGGGCCAAGAGACATGGATAAGCTTTATAAGGCGGCAGGTAGTATTTTCCACACTTTCAAATATTAACACAAAAAGGCAAAGCCGATTGTGTAAGCGTGGGGATAGCTACAGTGTGTGGATATTGAGTATTTCTGGACCATAACTAAGAGCAGAAGTGCAAACTTTGCATGACGACACTAACTCTAGGCCCAGATAGAGTGGGCACTTCTCCCCCTAAGCATGTGAGACTTATAGAAGCTGAGAGAAGAGAATTTATTTTTATCTCATCAAATAACCCAGAGGCACAAAACATCTACCGTGCTCAAGGACAATCTTTCTTGGCCAGGAGAGATATTTAGGCATAAAGCCTGCCAGTGACAGTGTGCCAGATCAAGTATTGGCATATCTAGGTTGTCTAGACACAGCAGGTGTCTGTAAATAGAATCCATTTATTTCTGTCTCCCAGCTCCTCGAATGTCTCTGCTTTACAGCCAACCAACACTGACTGCCAAACAATACTGAATGCCCAGCCCGTCCTCACCAAGAAAACGACCATATGGGTTGATTATGGAAGCAGCTCATCAGCACCGACAATTGGAGTCTTTGGAAATCAACCTATAATGTTTAGATATAAGGATGGCATATGAATGGATGGATAGAGATTGTGTTTTTTTCATATTTACAGTTTGCTTATAATGAACCTTATGTTACATGATCAAATAGAAATATGTTGAATTAAGCCCACCTATTAGGTTATAACAGAAACGTAAACAAGATAATTACAGTTAATACAACTGACATGACTTTACCAATTGAAAGGACACTGACTACATGTGCAAATTATAGTTGAGTGTCAATAAACTAAAACTCCCATTCATCTCAGGAAAAAAACAAAAAGGTGTTTCAACTTTTCAATGTCACCTTTAAATGGGTGGCCCCTCAGTAATCAGTCACTGTTGTCAGGGATCCTCCCTCAGAAGTAAGCTTCAGAGCTGGTGTTTCAACTGCAAACTATGACATACACAGTGCAGAGTTTTTTCGCTTTCATGTAGTACCTATGGTGCATTGTATTGATTACAATGTCTGGAATCTTGATTACATTGCCGGTTGTACTTCTTAAAGAATACATAAAAAAGGATGCCTGCACATTGTGTAGGTTATTGTTGTAGACATACAGATGTACAGTACCAGCTTATATATCAGATTTCAAAATTAAAGCCTTTCAATTAACTGCTAAATAGCTCAATAAGTAAATATCTGAATGGCGTTATAAAACAAGGAAAGAAAGAAATGCTAATTAATTAATTAATGAATGTGCACTATTGATTATTTATTTAATTATTTATTGATTCCTCTTAGCTATTGGACTGATGATTGCATGTCACCACCATTGCTGTGTTGTTGTTGTTGTTGTTGTTGTTGTTGTTTTATTCATGTTACGTTTAGTAACGTTTATCCATGTCATTCCACACATAATTAAGTTTTCTTGATTTGATTTGTATTGGTAGCTTCACCAGCTAACATTACCCAGCAACTAAAACCACAGTATCACAATATATGTCACATGTCAGTGTCACCTTTTGGTTGTTTTCAGCAGGTTGTTGTAACGTTACTGAACGACGCTGAGAGACTTCGCGGGTTTGGTTAGGGATGGCTGGCGGAATCTCCAGGGCGGTGGAGACGTCTGATGGCTGATGTTGTGCAGAAGATCTCCCACCTACCCGGAATAATCTCCCCCTTCACTTTTTTACGCAGGACAGTCACCTTTTGTCTGCTAAATTAACTGTAAAGACAGCTAAACAAGGAAGGGGGAAGAAGATTTTCGGCACGAACACTGGTAACATTAACAGAGATGTACGGATGGCCGCTGTTCTGAATCGTGTGCGTGGGGTGTGATATTGTCTGTTTCCCGACGGATCATTAAACTCCCATTAGCGTAGTTAGCACCCGGTGTTGGAGTTTGTGCTTGCTGGGTTTGGATTGCTGTAATGATAGTGGCTGACCTTGAATTATAAGTAGTAAATCTACCACTGCTATGGTTGTAAACTATGTGCTGTACTAGAATAGTGATGACAGGCATAGCAGCAGGAACTAATTGGGCCGGGGATAAACTAAAAAAACATTTTGCATCAGAAGATTTTGAAGATCCACAAGTTAAACCACTGCCAACTGTGTTAGTTAAGGTCACTTCCTCTAACCCTAACCCACCCCAAACCACTGCCAACTGACTTTACGATAGCCAAGGGTGGTACCGACACACAAACACACACACACACACACACACACACACACACACACACACACACACACACACACACACACACACACACACACACACACAAACAAAAAGAAACACACACACACACACACACAAGCAAGTTGAAAACTGTCCAAGGTGAATACATCAGTCACTCTTATTATGAAAGGGAAATGAGGGGTGTGATTCTGTCTTACTTATCAGCTTTAGTTTCCTTCCATCAGTTCTTCTTCTTCTCCATCCCTGTTATTACTCCTCGCCATATTAATTATCACACACACACACACACACACACACACACACACACACACACACACAAAACACACCACCCCCCCCAATGGGGAGACAAATTAGTTGAAAATGTGTTTTTTTTTTTCCCAGATATCTCTCCAGTATCATCATTACAGTTTAATTTGGTATTTTATTGTAAGAGTGGTGTTCAACACACAATTAACAGACCCGTTTTAACACTTTTCCACAGACTCTGTGTATTTCCGAGCCACTTCATAGAGTTCTTTTACTTTGACTTTGTGCATCATAAATACAAAGATATGCTGCTCAAACGAAATGGACTTGGCCTCAGTTCACAGCTTTCCTACTCTCTGATCCTCTCTCCCTCTGGACTCGTCACAAATAAACCCAAATCCTGCCAACTGACTGATGCCCACGGCTCTACAGTACACGTGGACTTGAAATGAACAGTGACAACCATTAGCATTTTAATCACAATGGCTACTCTAAGGTAATGATTTAATTTCTCTGCCGCTGAGTCAAACGGTGTAATACTGAGACACTCACACTAGATCTTTTAATAATAAGCTCTGTCTTAGCTTTGGTAAAATATGAATTATTGGCTATATCAACAGACGAATAAGACTCAGCTGTTGATTCAGTTTGAGTCTGCTCTGATCAAGGAGTTTTGCAGCTTGTCGGTGTCAATCTCCAAGATCGAGCTCTGGGCCTGCTTGGCATTGGAACAGATATTATTATATTTTAACATTTCTCTTTCCTTTAGTCTTACATCGTGTTTGTTAGACACTCAATACAGCAAAGCTTCTCACCCACACTATTCTAATAACCTTGGCTTAGTTTCAAAGCAAACGACTGAAGTAGTCCTGACAGGTTTAAAATAGACTTTGGAGTGGTATAACTCATATGTAAATAATTTTTTCAGAATCAGAATCAGAATACTTTATTGATCCCCTCAGGGAAATTATTTAGTTGCAGTTGCTCACAGTCACATTCAAGGTAAAATAACAGTACGGAAAGAGCAAGTCAATAAGTGTATACAGTAAGTAACATATTCACAATAAGACATAAATAAAAATGTTAAGTATTTACAGACAGTATTTAAAATCCAACTGACTTCAATTTATAAAAAAGTAATGTTAAGAGAAAATACAAATTGTTTTAGTATATCTGTATATTTGTGTATAGAATCGAATTTTGTCCCTATTGTTGATAAGAGTAGTGGTTCCTACCGGACCATTATCCTTCCTGTTAGTTTCCCAGGTGTCAGAGAACAGCTGCAGGACAGCTGTGTTGTTTCTGTTCTGTCAATTCAAGCAGAGCAGACGTACATATCTTGTTGTGGAGAGAATACGTACTGTGGCAGACTGTGGGTGTCATCATCAATCACAGTTCATATAGCTTAATACTGGCATTGACGCCTTTCTTGAATAGGATAAACGGTGCAAGCAGAGGCGTGAAATAAAGAACAAGGATAGATTGGCTTGGTGTCTGTCAGTGTGGCCACTAACGGTTAGTTGTGCTGCCTTTGTTTCTGCTATCTAGTCCTTTTTCTTTCTTTATTAAATCCTCTATCCAGGGTTACCATGATTTGGGATTTATCTTTAGCAGAGTATCAGAATTAAACACAGTTTGTTTCAAATTCAGGTTTGATTTAGTCAGTTGTTTTGTATAACTATGGTAGTTTTATTCTTTTTTACTTCGCTGCACTACTTTTTTAGACAGGCTTGGAGCGTATTCTCTGTGAATTTGTGTTCACTTTTAGTTACTGTATAAGTCTCCTTTTATTTTTGCTACAGTCTGCAGCAAAATTTATTTTTTTATCATATTTTTAGTTTAGGATAATACAAATCCTGATTCTATCTTGCTGTGTTAAGCACAAACACAGTAGAGCCTCTCTCCACTCCAGTGTACACACCTGCAAATAACACCTGGAGTCATTACAAAGTGAATGTGACCCTCCGTACTCATGTACTATCTAGATTTATGAGTCTTGTTTCTGGCGAAGAATGAGAATAAAATTGGACACATTTATACACTGCTGTATAAACAACGGAGTGAAAAACAATGCATCTATATTGAAACATCTCTCCCTCTCAGAGACACAGACACGCACACACACAAACACACACACACACACACACACACACACACACACACACACACACAAACTTCTCTAGTTTTAGTGAGGAATTGCTGTTGCTGCTTATGTTCGCCCTGAATTGCCGGGTTGCTGGTGAGATGACGCCAGCAGCTGAGACCTCCTACTGGTGATTCATTGCTTTAATCACTCTGGCTCTCCAACCTCTTACCAACCATGGCAGGGTTTGACACATCACTGCCTTCTCAGAGCACTCGCACCATTTGTCCTATTTAGGACACTGTCTCTCCCCTTGTAGACAATTAGATATTGGAGGTGCAGTGTTGTGTAGAGCTGGTAAAATACAGCCCAGCTGGCGTAGGTTGAATTGCTGTAAAAATTGATACGTGGTCAGCCCCAATTCACCGGAGATGATGGTGGTTTTCCACGTCATAGACCTAATCTGAGCCCATCACTGGCATATCACAAAAACTGGTGATGTTGATGTGAGACTCATCTAAAAACAGGCCAGCTTGTTACCAGCTTTCAATTCCTTCCCTCTTGCTCTGCCTCCACCTCACTCTGTTTAATTCAAAGTGGTCATAACATTATATCCACAGCAAAACAGCAACCTTTATAAACCTCTATTGATTTTGCCCTGGTCTGTCTTTTTATTTCCACATAAGGTGTAAAGTGGATAAGCTCAATCACTCCCCTTTTCTCCATTTGCCACCTACCGGCAGAGACCTCAGTGGCTCTATAGACACACCGGTGGATCAAGAAGTCCTATCAATTACCAACTACAGATGTATGTTGAAACTAAGGTGGTGTCTAGCTACAGTAGGAACTGTGCCACTTTGGTGAAACTTGTAAGAAACAAAAAAAAGGAAACCTTACAGATTCACTCACAGAGTACATAAGGACACTGACTTGTACTGTATGTGGTGAGTCAGATGTTTGTTGGCTGAGAAAGTTATCCTGGGACTCAACTCTCACACAGAGATGAGAGCTTCATCTGAAGACAGCTCCAAACGGATGTGACTGCTCATTAAATCCCACTCCTAAGGTTTCCAGTTTGCTTTTCTCACTTCATTTGTTGTCCGACTTTCCACCACTGTCCTCGCCTGCAATGTCTTCCCCAGCAAAAGCAGGGCAGCAAATGACACGTACATGTGACGGCAGATCATAGTGAGTGAATCTGTTGAGATGTCGCCGTAGAGGAGGTGAGGACATCAGCAAGTAAGGCATGCAGCGGGAGGCCTTCAGGGTTTACACGCTGTGGGACATTGATGTTTCACTCCCAGTGAGAGAGAGAAGGAGACCAGGATTCAGCTCCCACAAAGGGAAGCCAAGATATTCAGCCAGAGAGGCTTGAAAGAAGTTGGAGTTCACTCCAAGTGTTGTTTCTTTACTTGCCAGGATTTACAAACAGTGCAGAGTGTTTTTGTTTTGTGGGATACAATGGACCTTCTTTGATACACTGCATGGCCAAAATTATGTGGACAGCAGAATATCTCTGATAAATCACCTTCTAAATCTGTCGGCATTCATATGCTGCTTTAACAGATTTCATTTCCCAAAATGTTGGAATGTGTTCTGCACAAATGTTCTCCCATTTAGCCACAAGAGCATCAGTGAGGTTGGCCACTGATGTTGGGCGATAAGGCCAGGCTCATCCCAAAGGTGTTTGATGAGGTTGAGGTCAAGGCTCTGCAGCACTGCCATGTTCTTCCACACTAACATGGGAAAACCCTTTTGTGCATAGCGGAGTCGTAGAATCAAATTTAAAAATGTTATGTACCACCAGTAGTTTCTTCTGCTAGGACAGAATGTCTGTGCTGTGGCTGTTGGCTGCCCGGTGTGTTTTTGTGACAGTAAGCCACTAACTTTCTGTTTTACAATGCAGGGATCAGCTCTTTTCTGTCTCTGGGAAGATGCTTTCGGGAGCTTGTCTTCTCTGTATATTCCACGCCCTGCTGTCACAGAATGGGACTGTAGGTCTGTCAGTCACAGTGTCAGTATTAGGGCCCCCAGTGGCCCCCACGGGCCTTTCCCCTTCGGTGTTCCTTAGTGATGCCAGTCTCAGATGACTGCTCCTTTCAGGCTGAGGGCTGCTGGCTGTCAAAACAGTCTGCTTGACAAAAGTGTTTGTCTGAAGAAACAGAAATGTGTGTGTGTGTGTGTGTGTGTGTGTGTGTGTGTGTGTGTGTGTGTGTGTGTGTGTGTGTGTGTGTGTGTGTGTGTGTGTGTGTGTGTGTGTGTTTGTTTGTTTGTGGCTCCATCATCATATTGAAAAGTGACAATACATTTCTTGCTTAGCCCATTTTTTCACATGTCTGTTCACACATGCAAACAACCACCCAGTTAGATTCAGTCATTAAAAACAAAAACCACAATAATTGTAATTCAACCTATATTTGTTTCATTTAATTAAGGCACAGAATGAATGCAGTATATAAACAAGGAAATACAAATAACAATGTGCATTGTATTTCACCTTTTTTCTTTGTTTGACTTTCATTTTTAATCTTCCATTATCGAGAGCCAGAAATAGGCAGACCAAGCAGGTGCACAGAGCTGCAGATTCAGTTGGATTAGCATACTACCAATGCTGAAATGCAGAAGGTTATTTGGTTTAAAGGAATAGCTCAACATTTTTTTGGTCCTCAATAAAAAGTTACAGCATGTGGAAATTACAAATCTTATTTTTCAATCAGTCGTCTTTACATTTATGACTTAACAAACAAAAACCAATGTGTTAATCAGTGAGCTTTATAGGTGGATTTTTTTTTTTTAAGATTGGAGAAGCTAAACTAATCTCCTCCCAGGTTTTCAATATTAGAGTTTGTTCAAATAATTTGACTCCACTTGTTCTTTTTGGAGAGTGATTCTTTTGCTACTATTTCCAAATCCCACACTGACACACCCAGAGCCACTTTGTAGCTGTCACTTACACACTGCAGAGATGCCGAGGGTCAGGCTCTGCGTGCAGACAGCGCCATGATTTCCCGATGTTGGTATCGCTATGTGCTTCCTACTCCTGTGTGTCAAACCACACAGGAGTAGGAAGTCAATCTCAAATGTAATGAAAATGCAAATTGTCTTTCTTGTGTCGACCTGCGCTGTCAATCAGCATCACAATACTCTATCGCCTTTCAACGTCCCGCAATCAACCCTGACGTGAATGGGACAAATCACTCAGCTATTCCTTTTCCCTCATTCATTACAGATAAATCAATCACCCTCATTGTTATGTTCTCTCTTCGTGGCTGTTCTCTATTCCACCATTGATTTTTGTCATCCCTCCATTTGTCTGATCTGTTTTGTCTTTATCCCTCCTTTCGACAGTTTCCCTCCATCCCATGCAGAGGGAGGTTTTTATTATTGGTATTAAAATAAAAAATAAAGTTGGTGGAAAAAAGATAAAGGAAGCTGGAGGTGAACGTGATGATTAATGATTTGTAATCAACTCCAGGCTCTGTTTTCAATTACAGTTCAGAGGTAATGGATTGTTTTTTTGTTTTTTTGTTTTTTGTGGCCAGCTCCAGACTCCCAATTAGCCCATCTTTATTTGGGAGACCAGGCAGGGTGGAATGGAAGGAATGAGTTTAAGACAAAAACGGAGTTGGTCTTAATTAAGAAAGGGAGGTTTATTACATTGGTCTAATTTCCTCATTTTTGTTTGAACTTCTGTGCAGCAGAAATTGGTTCAGATCAGCTCTAGCTGAAGTTTAACCTGTATTAGTCAAGGGTTAGTTAGTTTTTAAATTTGATGGACCAGTAACAAAGGAGTTTTTACCACTGGAAAGTGAAAGATTTGTGTTGTAGTCCAGAAGCCCTTTAGCATAAGTAGATTGTAGTTCATCTTGCAGTATGCACAGCAGCTGGATTCTCATTTGATTTAAAGGAATAGCTATACATTTACTTTTGGTTCTTATGGATTCTTGCGATATCACGAGATAACGCGAGTACGGCGGGAACACATATCACATGAAAATCCCTCTTGTCAGGCTTCAAGTAATACTTTTTATTGCGTCTGAACTACGTGCTAACCAAATCAATCAGCGTCCAGTGAGGAGCTACAGGCAGCTACGTGTGTGGTTTATGTGTGTGATGCATAGACAGTATATAATGGACCAACAGACCCCGTTGCTCTGGACGGAGACCAGTGAAGTATATTAGAAGCACTTTTCCGGTGAGCGCTGAGCGTTACTGCGCAGCCTCCAACTGAGAGAGACAACGTAAATGTGACGTGAGCAACGTGTCTGAAAGTTGTAAGTCTTCTGGTAGCTGTGCCAAGAGAAATCTCAATCATTCCCAATCTTACAGAGACGGAGAGTGTAGGTATATGTAAGGAGATAACATAGGCACAGGCTAATTATTGCTAACTAACATGCTAGTTAACATTAGTAATTAAACCTAAACAGCTAACGTAAGTCCAAACTGCCTGCGAGCTTCTCCTGTACTATACGGTAATTCCTCTACTATGTGACAGTAAGTCGCTTGGTTATGACACAATCGTTAGCCTATTTTTATAAAAACGTCTGCTATGGAGCCATAATGTGAGGTACAAGGTAATGGAGCCTTTTACACATTATCGTGTTTCTTTAGAAATAAACAATGGACAAATAGAGTCTTTAAACGCTTCAGATGTGAAGTTATTTGCTGTCAAAGTGACGTCAAAATGAATGGCAGTCAGTGGAATGCTAACGGGAGGTGATCGCTTTGTAGCATCAAAATGGCGCCATAGGAGGTTCGAGTTCTGAAGCAAAGCTTACCCCCTTGGTGTGATGGCCGCAACTATTCATTCAAAACAACAATGGCTGACATGATAGACAGATGGCTTATCCATTCAGCTGCCAGGTATATTTAATTTTTAATGCCTGCCCTTTTCCAAACAGTTTTCAAAGACAGCTTCTCAGATGGTTCTGTGTTAACAATGTACTGTATGTGTGTGATTAAGGAGATTTACTCATTAAACTGTTCAGTTATGTGGACAGGCCCATATATTTAATGCCTTCTCTAAATGTTTTCATCTGGGTGTTTTTTGCAGTTTGTCATATCTTAAGAACTGAGAGAAATTACATAATTTTCCTTTTTTTACTGTCCAGTTTCTCCTCACTGCCAGTGAAAATTATATTAGATTGGCTAACACAGGTGTGTTACACTGATATGCGATTTGTCTGCGTGATCAGAGTTTGGAGTCTGATCTTATCTTAGTCTTTTGTCCTTACCTCGCCCCCGTACCTCTTGTGACAGCAACATACCTTTATAATGACCAGCATAAATCACCCGATTAGAATCGTATTTTGTTTCGCTGACTCTTCTTACACTTTGTTCCAACGAGATGCATTTAGAAATGAGGAATTGCCTCTGACCTTTGCTGGCTCCAGAAGCAGAAAATCAATTTATGCTGCTGTCCCAATAAACAGCTTCTCCATCTCACAAAACAGGATCATTGGCCTCATCCAGACACATAAAGCCTGTAACACCAACATTTAGGGATAGCCAGTATTAGGCAAAACATAGATTTTAGTTAAAAACTAAATTTGTGGGAACATTATGTTCATATTTAATGGACATTAAAACAGACCACTGAGTAATTTATAATCATAGTACTAGGGTGTTTTTATAAGTAAAAACAGCAAACAAATACTGGCAGTTCTCTGTCACTATAGATGCTAATCATTATTTCAATATCATGCAAATTCATTTAAATCTGATGTTCAGAATTTCAAAAGTCAAATAAATCTTTACCTCATAGAGCTTTGAAATGTGAAGAACATGTTCAGAACTGTATCTATTTCATTACAAACTAATCGGATATATTTGCAAATGAGGCAAGTGGGATATTGAGATTAAGGGCAACATTATCAAACATGAGACTGTTGAGCGTTGATTAGTTCGATAATCGCTCATCAAATTGTTGTGTTTTTGGGTTAGGCTTTTCTTCTCAGCGCATTGCCATCCGTCATGTGTATCTCATTCTCAAATTTGTTTTGCTCCCTCCATCCAGATTTGTTTAGACACTTTAACATGTGGAAATCAAACATGCTTGAGATAATCCTATGGCCTGTGCACTGACATTTGCAAGCAAATTGATTCTTTATCCCTCACACACCACGAGATTGTCAGCACCAATCATGCAGCGCCTGTCTGTTCTGACTGTGTCTGGTCTTAAAAAATGGTCTAGAAGAAAATGGGGCTGCCAGCTGGGTAGTCGTACTGAAGCATAATCAGTGTAAGTGTACGTTAACAAACAAACAAAAAATTATGCACACATAGTCCGTGTGACATGAGAGTGACAGCAAGCTCAAGATCTAATGTCCTTCCTTTCAGCCACAATTGGCTGCTCCAGTTTTTTAAGATTTACAATACCAATTTATTAAAAAAAATAGAAGCACTTAGAAAAAGAATCGTGTTCTACCCAGTCTCACTAAAAAGATTTATTTTAAGTATAAGTATTGTCTTCACAATTAAAACAACATAAAATGTTTAGCTTTTTCTTACTACCAAGATGCATTTTTATGTATTTTTGCTTATGCCTTTCACAATTGTAGCTTGCCTACAGTGAACTGCACCCATGACCAGTAACTAACTCATGTGAAACACTGGTTTGGACTGTTAATTTCAGAGTCATTACTCCCCTTGGTAAGAGAGGTTGTTGCGGCGAAAATCTGATGACAACTTTGTGGGCCAGATAAAAAAAAAAAAATTCTAGTGAATCAGTTAAAACAAAAATCCCTGTATGCTCTCCTCCCTTTGTCCCTGTCTGTTGATAGATCAACAGATCATGCTCGGTAGTGCCTGCCTTCTAGTTTAGTCATCCATCCTCAAAGGAAATGTGAAAGCATACAATATGTAAGAAAATGCTGTCCCTTGATCTTTATATCTCTTGCTTTGTGTCTCTTTGTGAGTGCTTGTTTTTAGTGTGTTCTTTACAGTCCCCTTTGTATTCTGCAGTTTTGTTGTATTTGTATACTGCTTTATGCTGCATGATGTAGGGCAGCGTTTGAATTTTCTTGGATCTCTTTGTCTTTTATTTGCATGTTTTTTTTTATTTAACTCAAATTAAATTTTTATTTAGGTATTTCACTTTTTCCACATTTTTTGCATGGGTTTCTTTCACTGTGGATATTATTAGGGTTTGAATGGGACATGATAATCACACAGACAGAGCAGAGAGGAACTGTGCTGATAATGTAACCGTTCATGGGTTCCCATCATCCTGTACAGTCAGAGATGCCATTACAGCTGGTGTTGGATTACTCCTGAAAGAACGTATTGATGGGTCTTTGGCTGCTAAAATATTTTGACCACATTTGCCAAAATGCCATATTGATTAGCTGACAGATCACACATCCCTAAACTATTGATTAGTCTATAGTTACATTTGGCAAGGTCAAGGCCTGCAGGAAACAGTGGGTACAGAGCCAGTTTAGGCATACACAGCCTATGGCTTTAGGGTAAATCTAAAACTAGCATTGCACCGCTACTATATTATACTATAAAGCTACAATATGCAAAGTTTTTAAGCAAATATAAAAATATATAAGTAGAATGAAATACATATTGTGGTTATGCATTCATGCCCTTGCCTGATTCTGACGTTATAACCATCAACATTTGCAACATTGTAACATATTATAAATGATTCATTAAAGGTCCAGTATGTAACGTGTTTAGTTGTTCATTATCAAAATCTGTGTTGCCCGTTCACAAACTTCCTTTTCATGAATATTTACCACCACCATCAATTCCAAGTATTCCTTTTGGCTTGACATTTTAAATTTGCATTCTCATCAACTGCGCCATCTTGAAATACGTTAGCCGGTAAGGGACATACAGGACATAGTGCTCTGCCTTTCGCATTTTTGCTGTCACATGATAAACTCACAGGTGCTGCTAATGCTGCTAATGGGTATCGTAGCTTCCCGGCCCCGCCAAGTTTGAAGAAGGAAACATAGAGGACCACACGTATTCAAAATCCAAATTTCAGGAACAGGAGTCTTCTTCTTCACCCAGAAAAAGAAAAAGGATATTGAAAAGAGCAAGAGACTGGCTTTTTGAAGCGTGAAGGCTACAGTCGCTATAATACATACTTTGAACTGCGTGGTGCGAGAGAGTTGATTGCGATATATGATCTCAACGCTAGTTGGGTGAAATTCCTACACATTTGACCTTTCAGATTGAGCCAGGAATAATGTCTATATTTGCTTTGTAGGAGTCTGAAGGTTGAAACCGTGTGGCATTGGGTATTCTCTCTGTCTGACAAAATGCTTTTTAAACGTTAGAGATTTCTACTACTGTGCATGCAGGTGCACGAGTATGACTGCATATCTGTGTGTTTACACAGTTGCGTGGGCTAAAATGCATGCTGCCCACACACACACACAAACAAACACACACACAAACAGACACACACACACACACACACACACACACACACAAAAGGTGTAAAACTCCCATGTTGGCCCAGTGGATTACCGCTGATAGAGCAGAACTATTCCCACAACCCGCAGGGAGGGATCGCCTGCATGGGTGCTGGGCTGTCAGTCAAATCCACATGTACCGGGGTAAGTGATGCATGAAGGGAGTTTGAGATTTCACTGTCATCTTCAGTCCACTCCTTCTGCCTCCATGTCTGCTCCAACGCTCTGCTGGCCACAAAGACTGTATAATCTGTTCCACGACTAAAGAGACAAATAATTTAACAGAACAAAATCTTAGTAGTCACTGAGAGACAAAAAGGTATATATATATATATATATATATATATATATATCAGTATGGCATATTTCCCTGTTTTTTCAAGTATTACACTACAATTTTACTACTACTTTATTACTACTACTGTTGCTGCTGTGCCACCTGCTACAGTAACACAGCATGCCACTGGGTGCCGCTGTTGCATCCTGATTACGTTCGCTGTCCGTGGTGCTGAAATGATCAACTGCGATGCTCAATCCAGGGCTTACAATATTGTTCCTCTGTCATTCACTACCAAATACACACACATTCACCTATAGATACGAATGTGCATAAAACAAGTGCCTTAAGCAATAAAAATCACTCAAATCACTCATTCCAGTTCCAAAGGCTCCCTGTGGTTATCAACGGAGCCGGCGATCTACTCCAAAACTCCTGGCTACAGTTTAGAACCCCATAAGGAAATGATCCTTTGTTAGGCTGCATATAGTAGGCTAGAATAAAAGTAGGCTACAGTAAACTGGTAAATGCCTTTTTCGTACTGAGGCAGGAACATAGAAAGTTAAGGGTTTGAGTGTTAATTGATTGCTTTTTATGTCACAATTTAAAGCCGTAGATGGCGCCGTACAGAGGTGAATGCGGCTGCGGAGGCTTAAGACCATCCTGATCTGTCCATCACTGTGCCGCTGGATCAGTGTCAAGTCAACTAGACTAGAGGAAGCCACAACGATACAGGAAGTAATGTGGATTTGCCTCCCAAATAAAATAACTAAATGTGTTCGCACCAAGTAGTGGTTTAGATGCTTAAGTCTATAGCCTCTAGAGTAATCATGCCATCAAAATCACATTACAAAACCTGTTTTAAATCAGCGGGCCTCTTTAGAGCTGCTTTGTAGAATTATGTGGTTAAATATTTGAATTCCAGCACAATAACATCAAACATAACAGAGACACAGTAACAAAAATGTACTGCCTAATACCCACTGGATCATCGGGTTCCACAGAAAGCAAATCACTTACTGTACTTACACTCTCTTTTAATGTAATTTTCATTTTTGAACAGTCCCCCCAACCCCCCCCCCAGGTTTGCGTAGATTACTTAAGCATTTTAGTGATTACAAGTTTAAAACGTGTTTCATGAAATATGAAAGATAATCAATGTATGAAAAAGCACAAAAACAAAGAATAAACAATGATAAAAACCTGTCTCCATTTACAAATTTATTTTAAATATTAGTTGTCTGATTGTTAATCCTCTGTTGCGGAATTTGTGATTTCGGGTTTAATAGTTAAACATGCTACGCTTAACATTGTTTATTGTTTTTACTTTGCCTAATGACATTATTAGAAATGATCGTTCATCAACAGGGGTATTATTTTGAAAAGATCAACCGGACGTTTAAGACTCTAAGCTAATTTGCCTCTTGAGAAGTGAACGAGTATACGAGGCTGACTTGCTACACTCGCGCTGGCTTCTCCGTGAAGTTAAAACGTCCGTGAAGCTAGCTCTCCCCTCCGTAAAACCCTCCAGAGTGGCAACGTAGATATCAAACGACACACACTTGTACCTACATGTTTTGACAACAACGGTATATTTTTTGTGAAGAACTCATATCGGATATGACTCCAACGGTCGACACCATCTGCAGCGACTTCACCTCAGATTCAGAGTGGTTGCCTGACGTCGGAATAACGCTTTAAATTACATTTTCAGACACGGGAAAGGAGACTTGCTGAATGAAACTTCCCACCATTTCCCCCGGAGTGATAAAGAAGCACTTCTGGGTGCCGTGTTAATTTAAAATAACCGAGTTGACTGCCGCTGTGGACCTCTGGATGGGACGCAGATAAAATGTTTGGTCACGTCAAGTTCCAAGTTGGGAGATTAGCAACAATGTCAGGGGTCGCTCGTTTTGGAAAATGATTACTGGCAGCACCGACGGTAAAATAATGGTCAGAAGATGTCTAGTAACGTTCAAACCGTTCAGGTAAGAGACAAAGAGCTGACGACATATTATGTGCCCAGTTTCCTGTTTAGCCTCTAGCATTGCGGTTGGTTAGTATTGAATAAAATGTGTTTTTCACTGCTTACATGCACTACCATGGCATTGTGTATATGATGTGGAGCCAAGGTGTGTGTATGTGTGTCAGCACTTCCCTAAACACCCCCACCCCCACCACACACACACACACAGATGTTTCTCCACTAGATGAATTAGATTAAGACCCACCTGGAAAAAGGGACATCTTGCAGCTATTAATCATGAAAGAGCCATTGTAAATACGCCTGTACTACCAGTCAGGCGAGCTCTAACTTAGTTTCTTACTGCATGGGTAGCTTCATTATCACTGTGTGGCTGGGTTTTGTTTGTAAAGATAAAAAGGGGAATCTGTTATACGTGTTAACCACTTAAACAGTACTTTACAGTCCATTGAGCTGTGCTGTGCCAACCTGCTTTATTGTATTTGCCCTGATAGGTATAGAATAATAGCAGGCTTTAAATTAATTCCTCTATTTCTCTTTGCTTAATTATGGGAGTTGCAGATTAATAGCAGCAGTGACTATCAATGGTACAAATGCTACAGGATCTTCTCCACTGGATACTACCATATACCTTTTCACCCACTTTCCACCTGCTCACTGTTGGATTTCCTTAACAAGCTCTCTAGTGGGCTGGAGCAATGATGCAGCCCGGCCTTTGATGGTTACATTCATGCTGCACTGAATTACTTCACCTGCTGTACTCAGTAGATCAAGCACTATTCAAACACACTCAATTAAACAGCTTTATGACCCTGACAACACAGACTGAGAGTGTGTCACAGGTGATTAGCGTGTATCATGTTCAAAATTAAAATAGATCCCTAGCCCAGATATGGATTTTAATCATTTTACCATGAATAGTAGATTATTTCATTGGGCAGTTTTAACAGGACAAAGACACAAAAGCATTGGGAGAGATAAAGTTGCCTGGCCAGAATGGAACTCTGGTTATTGTGATGATGCCTCTTAGATCACTGGAGCACCAGTAGACAGATTTTCAGTGACTAAAGATAGGTAACTATGTCCACATTTTTTGTCAAGAGGAAAATTAATTGACACGTCTGATCTTAGGCTAGTTCAGGTGTGAGGAAAAGTTTCTTGGAAAACACCACATCTAACATCTACACTACGCCTATCCGAAGTCTTCTTGCTTTAAAATCATCCACATGTACCTTGAGGCAAAATCTGATAAGTCTATATGTGTGAGGAAGCCAATTAGCTGATAGCAAATATCTCCTTCTGATCCAATTATAGGGAGCAGAGCATTTACTTTAAGCCTGTTAATTAAAGACTCGTCAGGCAAGACCGGGGCCTAATCCTCTCATATCACCCACCTAACGCCACTTTGGAAAACAGCTAAATGATAAGAGGAAAGGGGAAACGATCGCCCTAGGACAGCATCAGGCCAGCTTGTGCACACCCACATTAGCTGAATATTTTTCTCTTTTTTCCCCCCTTCTCTTTCTCTTTCCATCAATTGCTGTGTTGCTTACACACATTGCTGCTTTTTCCTGCACGCACATAAACACACAGGATTATTATTATCCCTTAGATCACAGAGATAATAAAGTGTATTAGAAAAGGTAATGGTAAGCTGTAAAATCAGCCAATTTTGCTTCACGTCCTCTGTGTAACCCCTTTATCTTTTCAAACCTGTTATTGGGCTTCTTCAGTTTTCCTGACTGTAATAAGACAAGGCACTGAGGATGAGAATGAAAAACAAATAATGGAAATGTATAGGCTACACACTAAAACAGGTCAGGGATACTGATTTTCAGCTTCCACCTACAGTACTTTGCTTGCTGACCATATGGTAGTATAGTAAGTGCATAATCCATGCAGTTAGAAGTATCTCTGGATCATGGCAGCATATTCATGACAAACGATCCCTTCATCGTAATGATTGTTTGGGATTGGATTCACATCAGTTAATGTATTGCTGCTCTGTGGTCCTCTTGACAGCGATTGAGCTATTCTATTTCATTCCACAATATGCCTCGAACAGATGGGGGTAATGTTTTATTATTTTATAATATTACAGTATCCTGGGAGAGAAAGAGAGGTAAATGACAAACCATACTGAATGAGCCATGTGCCATCTGCTTAGATGCTGGGACTTGGAGTAAATACGGTATGATTATAATTTCCTCATGTTTTCAGTGTAGATCAATAAAGAAATTCTACTGGTAGGAGTGGTTATTGGCATGCTGACACTTCACTTTGAAGTAGAGCCAGACCAATATGTTGGCGGGCCGATATTAGGCATTTTCCAAACTATCGGTATCGGCATTTATAATGGCCGATAAATTAATATTTAAAAAATAAAAACGGACGAAACACCCTTCAACAATGATATGAGAATTGCCGTTGTATAGTTTGTCCACCAGAGGGCACTCTACAATGTCCCTGTTAGCAATGGTGTTTTAAAGGGAAATTTCACCGCTGGAAAGCTGAATATATCTTTAAATTGGGTCACTAATGTAGTAGAAATGTGAAAAGAAATTGGTGCCTTCTAGGCTGAGATAAGCCAGAAAATGTGTTTTTGGCTCATATGGATGAAAGACACCAAATCCCAGAATGCACTTGCTTTGCTGCTGTATGAGGCCACTCCCAAGCCACGCCTACCCTTTACAGACAGACAGTGAGACAATCAACTCAACAAGTGTGTTTTATTGTCATTTCAACCATATACACGAAAAAAAGTTTCACCGTGGCTCAAGTGGTGTTACACATTTAAAACATGCTTTTTTTTGGCCACAGCTGATACATTATCAGGACTTCTTTCAGCGGATTGATTGATAGCTCCAGAGTGAACAGAACTGTGTCCATGGCAACGCTCTGCTATACATGGCAACGGTGTGTTATCCTTAGCAACGGTCTGTTATGTAAGGGTTAATGCCCGACGAGGTGTCCATTGTCAGGTATTAATGGACGACGGCGAGGCGTGAACCGTCCTCCGCCGAAGTCCATTAATACCTGACAATGGACACCTCGAAGGGCATTAACCCGCTTATACCATGGTCACTTGCCAAATAACACATTTTTAAAACATTAGTTCATATTTTAATTAGTTTTACAATCGAAATCTAAAGTTTATCCAAACAATAACTCCGTTTCCCTGGTTACGCCTGACGGTTTGACTAATACCTGGAACAATCATTCCCATCCATCAGGTTCTTATGCAATGCAAACGTTGTTCTCTCCACCAGGAATTAGGAGGAACCTTAGATACGACTTGCCTCCCTTAGCAACCGGAGATATTTATATAGTCCGCTCAGTTGGTAGAACCCTTCAGTTTAGCTACGAGCCAGAAAGCTAACGCTATGCTAGCAAGATCCAAAGTCAATAACATTGTGTACAGTTGGCAATCAGTAAAAATAATTTGACAGTATGTTGAACAACAAGACAAGCTAGCTCTCAGCCATGTCATTGTCCCCAAAACAATATAACGACTTTTACGAAGAATTTGATCCGCGATGTGTAACGTTGCTGTCGGCTGCACCGGCGCAGCCTGAAGCAGCGAGCTGAGATATGTGAGATAACGTTATTCTCTGTGAAACAAAGTCAGTCCAGAGGGCCAGTAGAACTTACTTCTTGCAGCCTGTGTGTTTTAGCGCCATCCTGTGGTGTTCAGAGGACGAGTTGGAAATAATAAATCCACATTTCCTTATTGATTTAATGTAGCGCATTCATTTAGAACAGTAAACAGTCAGTTTCACCGAACTCCTTTACTAGGTGTCCTACATCACTTTTTAATGGACGCCCTGCAGCCAATCAGAATCGAGTATTCACCCAGACCATGGTATAACAAGAAATAACAGACCGCATTCTACATTAGAATTCAACCAAGCCATGTAATAAAAGAAGGCTAACACATAGCTACTAGCATTAGCTCTTGGTGGGCTGTGGTATAAACATCGAGTATAAACACAGCCGTACATTTGCGTGGGATGTAGCTAGAATTGTCGGCATTTTACAGTAACAAACTCCACCAGCAGTTAGCAGTTAGTTGGATACAAATCACCCCATTTCTGCAACAGGCAGTCCGGGGTAACACAGCCCACCTCCACTAGTAGTCTTACCCGGTGACAGAGCAGCAGGCTGGATTGTCCACAGCAATATTTCCACAACAACAAAAACACAGCACAGCAGTCTCTGAACTCACGTTGGGAGTTTCGTTAAAGTTGGATGTAGTCCAGTTTGTTTAATGAGCGGACACTTGCAAGCAGGATTGGTGAATGAGATGGCTGGCTAGCGTTAGCTTTTCACCGGCACACTCGTTCAACGCTCCTCGCTGATGAGGTCACTTTACCGGCCACAGGAATCGAGCACTACTGCTGGTCTCCGTGCAGGCAAAGCTCGCGTAGTCTGTGGAGTATTGCGTCTGTAATAAAGTGTCCTGCATATTGTCCGATGTGTTCCAATGTATCCCGGTGGTACACGTGTGTGGTAGTTTGAATGCACATAATTGTTGTTCTAAAATCTCCCCATCGGATGAAAAGTTTTCTGCTGCTGAAGAATTGCGGGAGTTCAAGATGGCTGATACCCTTTCGTTTTCCTCAGAAATCTCGGAAAAGCCGACAGTCCAACCCCTTTGGGCTATGCGGAAGTGGTTCTTAATACAGGCTGTAGTCTTTTGCCTCTGGGGCAAAAACCCCAGTGCGGGCAATGCGTCATTTGAGTTCTTCCGGCACCGGCACAATTACAGAGATCTCCCTCGGGTCACGAGGGGGAGAAAGGAGAAAGCATGGTTATTCAAAATACTACCAGGTTTCTACTTAAAAGTTAATGCTAATCGCTGAAGTGGTTTCCTCTTTTAAGACTCCAGGCATTAACCTTAAACATAACCATTGACGTGTTTTTTTTTTTTTTTTTTTTTTTTTTTTTTTTTTTTTTTTTTTTTTTTTTTTTTTTTTTTTTTTTTTTTTTTTTTTTTTTTTTTTTTTTTTTTTTTTTTTTTTTTAAAAGCAATGGCTATATTTTCCAGTGTATTGATTTATTTTTTGAGGAACTATATATAGGGCACTTAACATCTACAACAGGTCTACCACCGCGGTGACGTTTTTAGTGGAGCTGTTCAGTTAATAGTTGACTCGGAAGAAAGCGTTTTGACAACAAACTACATCAACACAACAGTATGTGGATTGGCCCAATAACCTCTGAATAGTTCTACTAAAAGGCAACCGCGACTACATTTTTTGTACATCCATATTTCTGATACCTTGGTGGCAGAAATTGATTAATCAAAAATGTTTTCAGACATGAATTACAGTTTGTCTTTTCACAAGTTTAATAAGTGCTGTAATTCATTAGATCAAACTCCAGCAAAATGTAATCTGATCCGCTTCCAAAAAGTATGGAAAACGAAGATAAATGACCAATTTAACTGCAATGACTGTATAGCTGTAATCATGTTTGATGCAACCCATTAGATTAGAGCCTTGATGATGATGCTGATTATTCACTGTCAATATGTTCTTGTGTTGAACATTAAAAAGTTTCCTCTAGAAGAGCCACATCCCACTGTCCTTGAAGCGGGTGTATTACAATAGAACTCAGGACAAGACACATTGGCTCTGTCTTGGAATATAAAGTCACCCGGGAGCTTGCCAAACCACCACGCTCTATACTTAACGGATTATTCAACATCATTTTGATCCCTTTAGGTCAATCAGATCGCTCCAGCAAATGTTCTTTTAAGTGGCCATTCTTCCTTGCTGTTGATAGGAACTCATTTCTTATAGCCTCATCAATATTAAGAGGTTTTGTTCAGAACTTTGCGTGACTGGAGTTACTTACCATTCCAGGAAGTGCTGTCAGATTCCACACCAGGCCGTGCATTCAAGCAAACAGCTCTTGCCTGGCTTTAAAGAGAAAGAAATAGTTATGAATAATGTATTCATCTGTTATGTTAACATTCTATTTTCCAACCTCTAGTGCATAAGTTATGAGTTTAAAGTAATGAGTTCTAAGGTTACTACCTGTGCAAGGTAAATAATGAAGTGAATTTTGATAATTATAGCATCAAAAATGTATTTTCTTCCTGCTGTTATATTATCTTTTAGCAATTCCTCATATGCTGGATACAATTTGCAACTGCTTGTTTGCTATATGAGCACTATATATATATATATGAAAAATTACAATGCATTTACACAAACAAATGTACATGATGCGGACATTTAGGATAATGGCTTCAGCTGCTATATGTAGTAGACTGTAGTGTTAGCAATTCTTTGTAACATAAATCTGCCTTTGTACTGCACTACTTTTACAAAATCTTCCAATCATTTTCTCTTGTGGTGTTAGCAGCAGAGCAGCACGTAAGTGGGTCTTGTTACTCATGGAGGCTGACTGGTATTTTGTCCAGCGGATGAGAATCACAGACAGCTTTGCCTCTCTGGTTCCCCAAAGAGTCTTGGCATCATAAGATAACCTTTGATCCATATACAGTGAAGCGAGTAGCCTAACTAGGGCAGGATTTACACAGATACAGAAGACCTGATTTTCAACTCTTTTTAGTCTTAAGATCTGATTCTCTCACGGCTGTCTAACAAGGGAGAACCCACACAGAGTCTCATTTTATTTCCCTCTTCTGTGGCACGGTAGCGATTCAAAAATCAAATCAGTGCCACAAAGTGGGGTAAAGAAGAAGTTTATGTTTCAAAGCACGATCTGCACTACAGAGTGGAGCCCACATCCTGATGGATTTTAATATCACCTGTGACTGGTTTAAAGAATAGGTTCTGTAAACGTAAAACAATGCTGACATGCCTATGTGTATATTGCAAGAGTTATTGGTGGTTGGAATTGTTCCTGCTGTCCATACTGGCTATGAGGACACCCACGTAATTTGGCTAACTCAGGCTGCTGAAGCCTCTAATTAGCTTCAGTTAAACAGAGGACTGGGTTTTGTCCCCTGTATGGACAGGAGAAACTATTGCACATCACTCTTTTACTGTTCATACTGTGTGAGTATTTCTTTTTAAGACAGAATTGAAATATTCAAACCTATCCTTCAAACCTATCCTTTGTCACTTAGCAGGACATTGTATATACAACAAAGAAGTTTAAACTGTTCACCCATATTTTGGCAGTTGATGTATAAGTTAGTATGCCAACATTAAAACAACAAACTCTTTTAGGTGCCCTTTGGCTTCAAGTTTCTACTTTTCTACTTGTGATCGCTGCTCTATTTATGCTCTGCCTTCTGGAAGTGCTGCCTGCTGTTTCTTGCCTGTCTCTTCTTCTCTCTTCTCCCCTTTCTCTCCATTTCCTACCCCCTCCATATTTTCCTCCCTCTTTTTTCTCTGCCATGTCCTCTTTTTCCCTCCGATCTTCCTGTTGTTTGTCCTCTTGTTCTTTTTCTCCTCTACTCTTCTCTCTCTCTATTTCTCCTTCTCTCTCTCTCTCTCTCTCTCTCTCTCTCTCCCCTCATCTTTTCCCAACTTCTCACCCAAAACGTATATTTATCTGCCCTTCCCTATGAATATGTCTATCTATCTCAACTCCCTTTTCATCTATTCCCTCTCTCCTCCCCCTGTGTTGCAGGATATTCTTGGTGGGAATAGGCTTCTTCAGCCTGTGCTTTCTAATGACCTCTCTGGGGGGGCAGTTCTCAGCCAAGAGACTTGGGGACTCCCCCTTCACCATCCGCACAGAAGGTACTCTTTGTGTGTGTGTGTGTGTGTGTGTGTGTGTGTGTGTGTGTGTGTGTGTGTGTGTGTGTGTGTGTGTGTGTGTGTGTGTGTGTGTGTGTGTGTGTAAACAGTTCCTTCACTGAGTTGAAATGCTGTAAAGTCACTGCATATCGCTGTGCTACACCGTGATCCTGCTGCCACTTCACTGCCATGTGCCACTTTGTCAAAGCTGCACCACCTGTCACTGGAAACAGAATCGTGAAGTAAATATAAATTACATTGCAGAACCAGTATGACCAGTGAATTTCATTCAAATAACCTTCAGCAGAAAAGCTGATTTATTTATTTTTTTTTTTATAGTTGCGGTCGAGTGGTGAGCGATAAATCAACATGCTTGTAAAAAAAAAAAGAAGGAAAAAAAAAGAACATTGATATGGTGGGTGGGACATGAGATAGAGACGCCAGCCATGAGATAGAGAAGCCAGCCAATAGCTTCAAAGTTATTGGTCTGATCTCCAGCAGTGACAGCAGTGTGTGTCGGTTTCACGCTCACTACTTTTCAGCGATATGCAGTATATGCTGGGGCTTGACCGATATCATGTGTCATGTGTGCATGACAGATATATAAGAAAATACATGTGAATATACATTTGGTGAAATGTTGTTTACTCAGCTGACAGTATACTTTACAGCAAGACAAAACAAAACTATGCATAATTTACAACAGAATGAATCCTCTTAAAGGTGATAGACTGAAAATAAATCACTTTTTCAGACTTTTTTCTTGCACTGTCTTTGATGACTTTAGAGGAACGATTAGCAGTTTAGCCTAAAATGCATTTTACAGCTGCCCTGAACACTCACAGGATTCTCTGTTAGACTCTCCATCATATGGAAGTCCATTAAAGCAAGCCTACATAACATTTTGATGTAACCACAAGTGGAAATTATGGTACGAGGACGCATTGTATTTTCCTACATTTCCCGAGATTGTCTTGAGTCAGTGGTTGAGTTGAATACAGGAGACTAACATTATCCACTGGCAAGCACAACACAACTTTTCACTAACAAAGATGTGGGCTCGTGAAGGGTCAAATGGGGATCGAGGATGGGCCTGAAGGCGTCAAGGAACCCAGGGAGTGAGACTCGGGGTGGGGGCACGTCTGGCTGAGCTTCGGCTTCATCACCCCTCCTGTCTTGTTAGAGACGAAAGGAGGAACAGGATGTGGGAGAGAGGGTTGTGAGAATTCATACAAACAGGAGAGAAAAGGATCAGACATGCCTATATACAGTTAGTCTATATACAGTTAGTCTATATCCACGACGTTCCACTTCCAGGATTGCTCTGTTGCCGATGGAAATTCCACCGGATGTCATCCTTCTTTTCGGCCTTACGCTTTCTTAGTGTTGGAATTTTTAAGCTCCGGTCAATTTATGAGGACTATGATTAACTCCTCCTCAGACTATGTGTCGAATATGAGTTTTCTGACTAAAACAACTTTTGAGGCTGTTTTGCAGCGGCACCTGGGCTCCGTCTGGTGCTTATTGCCGCCCATAACAATTGTGATTGGTTTAAAGACATGCCAATAAACCAGAGCACGTTTTTCTTCCATCCTGGAATGCTGTGTGGACTACCCAGACCCTCCTCCGCAGCGCTGTGGAGAAAGGTCTGGCAATGCGAGACTAATATACTGTAGATAGGTGAAGGAAATTGTATTACGGAGGGCCGTGGTCTTGCTCCTGCACTGAGGTTAATAATAACTTTATTTAGCGTTAGTTAGGTTAGAATCATGAGTTTGTATGCAAAGTGGAACTGAGAGAGTAAAATACATTAGAATTACTTGGAGGTGAAGCATCACACCTTTATACATTAATGTCTTCTTAGCATGTTTCTTTGTCAGACATAATTGTGAAATACTGTATAACTGTAGCAACCATGAATTCTTCCACACTGCACATTGGTTGCTGTACTTGTGTTGCATGGACACTGAAGCCAAATCTCACCAGTGTATTGTCATTATCACATGACTCGGAGTAAAGGGTGACTGCCAGTGGCAAGGCAGAAAAAAAGAGTGCTGTTGTAATCTCCTGCTGTACAAGGTGCGAAGATTCAAAGTCAGAGGTCATTTTGTGGAGGCCAGCGACTTCTCACTGCTGCTGCAGTTAATATAAGAAATCCTGCATCCTGAGGGTGCTTCCACATGTGTGTATGTGCAACAGTGGATGAAGCATGCCATGTGTCAGTTTGCATTGGTGTGAGAGCAAGTGAAAGATGGAGCAAGTGCTACTATTACTGTAAATAAGTCAGGTGTTGGTGTTGTGTGAGGGTGTGCTGTAATATGTCAGAGAAAGATGAGCCAGTGAAAATGGAAACAGAAAGTAGCAGGCTTAACTGAATGCATATGTAGAAGCATATTCCAAAATCAGGTGCAGTGTGTGTGACAGAGATAATGGGGGGGTTGGGATTACTGTGTTTGTGATAAATTGAGATAACTGTGTATGTGTCGGTGTTTCTTAGTAAAATGTACTTGATTAATCAACTATTCATGCAGTGCAGCCTGGGAAGACATCTGGTGCAAGCTCATTAAAAACTGTATAGTGTCCACCCATGCTTCCCCATAGGAGTTTACTGTGTGTGTGTGTGTGTGTGTGTGTGTGTGTGTGTGTGTGTGTGTGTGTGTGTGTGTGTGTGTGTGTGTGTGTGTGTGTGTGTGTGTGTGTGTGTGTGTGTGTGTGTGTGTGTCCCTTTATGTACTTTACTTAAATACTTTTGTGCTTGTCTATGCATAAAAGATGCCTGTATCTCTTATTGTCTACAGTGTGCCTGGGTACACTTGTTTGTGTATACCCCACTGTTTCTTTTCTCCCTTTATGCGCATCGCTGTGGTCTACTACCTCACACTGTTTTTGCTGCTTTCTCCGTTTGTGCGCTTGTTTGTGTGTGTTTGTGATGAGCTGGCAGGAAATTGGCTGTTAAATGGGGCGACGGCAGCAATGTGGGACAAGATTGAGACCAGAGAGACCGATCCATCTGCTCTCTGCAAATCAGCCCCACAAAACAACTGGCCCTTTCATTAAGCCTCCAGTCACCACCTGCAGAGCAGCACACACACACACACACACACACACACACACACACACACACACACACACACACACACACACACACACACACACGCGCACGCATGCACCTGCTTCCGTTTCGTGTTTCATTAACTACATGTCATTTCTGGCAGACCTTCCATGTGAATATATGCACCATTGCCAAATTAAAAATGCTCATCAGGTTCTGGTCTTTTTTACACGGACCAGCAGAGCAAAGCTACTTCATTCAGTGGTGATTTTAGCTGTGGTCCTTTTTATTTGCCTTGAATACTTTTACTTAGGTAACAAAACTGTGATTCTTTTTAACTTCATTATCACTATGTTTGTGACCATTTGACAACTGCCAAGACATTTCAGATTTGTGGTTAGGGAGCAGCTAGGGCTTATAGATGAATTGTTTTTATATTGAAATGGAATTTGAAAAGCAGCCATTATATCAACAAAGCACAATATAACTTAAAATAAATGAATTGGTAAAATATTTTTATCTGGCCATCTTTGAGGCCCCCTTCTTGAATAGCCTGTATCAGGCCTTTAACTTGGCTGCTGAAAGAATATGATGTACTCTGTACGCCTACAAGCAAAAATTGCATTGAAAAGAGTCCAAAAAAGTGGATGGATCCACAGCCAATGAATAATCCTACTTCTTTAGAAAAAGTGGTAGGTTCTTCTTTATGAAAAGTAGCTTCCCTGCTTTCTCACATGAAAGTTGGTAAAGTGAAGGGTGTTACCCCCGAAAAAGCATTGGCCCTGGAGCGAGCATATGTGCTTCCCGGCATGAGATGCAGCGCTGTCAGTGCTTGTGAAGAGCAGACAATTAGCTAGGATTGGAATCGTTAAATATTGTGGGTTTGTTTTGGACAGTTTTGACAGTGCTTTCACACTACCGACATGTTTGCTGCATTTATATAGCGTGCGTACCTCTCACTTTACGCTGGTTGCTATTTTGATCGTGTCCTCAAAAACGTTATTGTTTGGCAACATTTCGGCTTTTTCACTTATTCGGCCAAACACAGAAAGGGCTTTTTGTACCATTTTCGTCCAAATAATTTTGGTGGCCGAACATTCGGTGCATCCCTAATCCTTTAGCATCCCTTAACAGTTTTGCCCCTTATAGCCCACAGCAATCCTTTAGTCACTATTGTCCATTTGTATCTCAAAATAGATGTTATTATATAACAGGGCTTTCTATGTTATGACTTAAGGATGTAAGCAGCTGTCATCTAAAAGGCTAATCATTATGTGTGATGTTATGTATTGAAAACAAGGCCATCAGGAACACACATAGACAAGATGCTTTTCTGTACAGTATATAAATCAAATTCACAGGATTTCATCTTGCATTGTGCCATAGTCATTTTTACACAGAGTTGAGCTTGCTTTTTGCACACAATATAACAGCCAAATTTGTGTAGGGCTTCGTCACCTTAGGGGGAGTTGCACTGATAACCATTGTTTGGGTATTAGCTGAATTTCTCAGTCACCTCTCGCTTCTGTGGATTATCAGCTTCCACTAGAGGTTCAGAGTGCAGGGTTGTCGCTCAAATCCCCGTCTCTCCTCAGTGACTCACAAACTCATCAAGAGCTGTGTGGCGGAGATGGAGAGGTATGGGGCTCAATAGTGAAAATGAGAAAATGTGGGAGGAAGACAGAGGTGAAAGTAGAATAAGAATTGTATGCGTTTGTGTGTGCATCTGTGATTAAGCAAGCAAGAGAATGAGATTTCTAAAGGTTGCTTTCCTAACAAAAGAGAAAGATGAAAAAGCAGGATAAAAAGGTACATAACCAGATATTTTTTTTCCTCTAGATTCAAATACATTAGACATAAGGGAGATGTTAGCTTGATCAAAGGCCTTCCCTATGGAGCTTGTTTATACTCTGCAGTTTATTACATTAACAAGGACCCATGACAGTCCCTTCACCCTAAGCATGTTTGTTCTAGCTGTAACACTCAGGGCTTTCTCGCTCTCGAGGTGGGTCTCAGTTTAACATTTTGCAGTTCTCTCATCTCTGTAGGTTTAATAGCTAACTGCTTGAGAATACTGTCAATCAAAGACTGTGAATTATAAAATGAAAGACTTCTTATCGCCATGAGGAGAGCACTCTGTTTGGAAATGCTGCTGTGCTCAGATCCAAGCAGGGGCCGAGACTAATGGCTGTGTGACTCGCATTAAACTCAGTTCTGTGATGGTCGTCTGAGAGTTTCCATGCCATCAGTCAGAAAAAGACTCATGCCCCTGTGTCACATTCCCAAAAGACATTTCTACTTGTGTCCTAAGAGGACCTCAACTGAGAGAACAAGCAACTGCAGCTTACGTGCATATGTATTTCTTTGATTATTCTAAAGTGCATATAGGGGTGTGCAATGTGACGATATTAGATGGTGAACTATTAAAATGGGTCCTGTCTTTACAGAGTGATTGTTAGTATTGTGCTACAGTGCACATCAATTGCAGTTCAGCTATAGCTCCAGTGTTTCCCCTGCGTACAGCAGCGAAATGCTTGCCGCGTGCTAACAACAGTAATAGTGCCTCTACTGGCTATCTTGCTGCCGTTCTGCACTGTGCACAACCCGGGCTGGGCTTTCGTGGGAGATCAGTGCTCATACAAAGCTCATAACGCTGATTAGCAGATCACAAAGGGAGAGAGAGGGTGGAGGAAACTGGTGCTATATTTATGTTCTGAATGTCGATTAAGAACCCCTTAAAGAGGCTTCTTAAAGAAGTGTTAAATTTGAGAACGGGATTTGTTATAGCGTTTTGTAACCTAGTAGGGCTATCATTTTTTATTTATTTTTTTAAATAGGGAAATTAGTTTGGTTTTACTGTTCAGTAACTTGGAAACCGTGTTCAAAACCACCAAAAATAATCGTGATAAGATCGTGGATCGTGATCCTGCCTTGAAAAAAATCGTGATATGACCTTTCTGCCAGATCGCCCACCCCCTACGTGCGTGTATATTTCAGTACATCAGTATGCAGTAGCTGGTAGCGGTTGAGCACACCAGATACCCCCGCTCTCTGGTCTCCTTTCATATTTTTTCACACTGGATGTTCATCTCTATCACACATTCCCTGCAGTTATGTTTTCTTCCCATTGCTTCATGTCGAACAAATCTGGCATGACAATCTTCTGCATGTCGCTGGTGCTAGGTGCAGCAGGGGAGTCAGTCGGGGAGGACACTTTATCAGTGCACTCATAGCCGTGTGTGTGTGTGTGTGTGTGTGTGTGTGTGTGTGTGTGTGTGTGTGTGTGTGTGTGTGTGTGTGTGTGTGTGTGTGTGTGTGTGTGTGTGTGTGTGTGTGTGTGCGTGTGCTTAGTCAGTTTGACTAAGCATATTTGTTTGTTCTCACAAGTATAGAAAGATAGATCAGGAAAATCTTCCAAATTCTAAATCAATTTTAAAATCTTATTTTCCAGGTACTCTAACATTTGGGATTAGAGTTCAAATTAAGTTAGGGTTTAAGATAAAGGTTAGAGTAAGTGGGATAGTATATGGAAACTTTTATTGAGATTAGGTGTGAAATATGTAATAAAAAATGTCATGTATCTCTGTCCACTGGAAATCCCACCTTACCTGATTGAGTCACCTTGCTTGATTAAAGGTCAGCTATAATTTAGAATGAAGCATCATTACTGTATAGCGTGTGTATGGTATGAATGATGACTGATGTTTGTGTATGTATATAATCAAAATCACGTTCCTGTGTGGCATCCAGAAGTTTGTGGGTAAGATGTTAAAAAGTAACTATCTCATAAAGGGTTTAGATTAGACTAAGGTTAGACTTTGGTTAGAAAGAGATGAATGTGTTTAAAGGAAGCTGGTGAATCATGTTAGGCTGAAGAGAGTCTGAAAAATGCAGGCTTCAAAGAAACACATACATACATATTGTACAGTGAGGGTGGGACAGTTCCAAAGTACTGTATGGTAATCCTTCTGACGGTTCTATTTCCCGACCCCTACAATTTCTTTCCTCCAAAAGTGCAATGGTAGTATGTACCCAAAGGACCACAATGTAAATTGCCAAGTCCTCTGCTTGTTGCCGCTTTGCTGTTTTCCTTCCACTCTTGGCCTTGGGAGGGGGAATACAGAAAGAAACACTGCACACTCACAAGAAGACACTCATGGAAAAGAGTGTTACAAGGAATTTGCGACAGGCGACTTCTATAGAATTGGCATAAGACATGCCACGCTCTAATTGTATGCAATACAAAAATGAAACTGCCCCTGGTATAAATACGTGAAGAGCACATCTAGACTTAGAAATGCATGCATAACCAGGAGGCACTTATTTTTGTGACATGGTCCCTCCTCACCTGTGAACACCAATGCCGGGGACTGAACACAGTCCTCCAGTGGTGAAATTATGATCTGGATTATGTATGTATAAATCCCCTGAATGCTAAATGGATAGCAAACTGGATACTGGACATTTACTAATATTCACCACCCTTTTCAGTGTCTCTTTAAAAAAGCCCCCCCACCCCAGCTGCTCTGATAGAGCTGCACAGTGGGTAATAGAATATTGTGTTTTGTACTTAACAGCTTTGAGGTTTGAATGTGGAAAATGACTTAACTTGCAGAAAAGGGGGCAATACACCATGGCTATGAGATGCTATGAGATTAATAAAGAAGAGTATTTATCGACCTATGCAGTTTCAGTGCTGTGTAAATTCACAAAGGTGACCAAATGGCTGCCATATTATTTGTCCAGAAAGTCAGAGACCGTGTAACATGGTTATTTAGCTTTTGTGGAAAAGGCTCTGCTCTTTGAAAAATCAGTGCAGCTTTGATGATTTTGCTGGGAGAACAAATCTCCCATTAACACACATACATAAACATTACATCTAGTTAAAACAACAATACCAAAAAAAACTGCCACTAACTGAACTGACACTATGCTCCATTTGTGTGAGTCCTTTTGCAAACCACCAGCTCTATACCTTTACCATCCACAAGTACAGCATGTTTGTACGTGCATCTTTTTTTACACACACTGGACTAGCCACATTGATGACTCTCCTCCCTAACTTTGTTTCCCCTCTGTGCAAACTTTAGGCCATTCACCGTGTTATTCCATGATTAGTCCATTCCTAACACCAATACATGTTAATGAGAAAGCCTATCCAATTTCCAAGTGGAGAGGGCCATTGTTCCGACCTAAGTGCTATTACCCGGCAGTAAATGAGAAATTTCTCCACTGCACATCATATTATGGTTATGTCTCTGGGAAGGTTACTCTACAGCAATATGCTGTCTCAATTACCCAGCCTGCATCAAGCTTCGTCTACAGGTTGCTATTTAATCGTATCCTCTGCCACAAGCTGGTTATTTTCTCGGGCCCTGATAGTGTCATACTCGAGCATGCTTGCGCTTCCCTTCTGCAGATACATTAATGGTGTTTTTGACACCATGGCCTCTGTTGCCTGACAGTTTTGGGGAAGTCTACCTATAGTGTTACTGTATGTCTATGTTGAAAACAAAGGCATGCATTTGCCTGGTTCCTTTACTAGACTAGTGGGCTGATAAGGTCATAAACGCACACCAAGCATGACGAAATTATTTCTTTTCCAACCTCTCTGTCCTTCTCCTCCTGC